>NC_139705.1:8384600-8407100 GCF_964188405.1 Protomyctophum parallelum
CTCCAAGTATATCCCTCTGCTAGATCGCCAGCAATCTTTCTAATCACGTTACTCTAAAGCAATTCGGTCTCAATTTGCCCACTGGCAATAATGGGGTGTCTATATAGAATTGCCTGTAGAAATTGCCTTTCGCCGACGAAAGAACATCATCTCCCCAACAGCGATTTGAAGCAATTTCTCTCCCAGAAAAGGTCTGAATCAAATCTTCCAACAGTACAACTATAGTGCACTCTGTGCACATAAAGGTGTTTTTCTTCTTCCTGTTATGACCTGAACTTCAGAATGACTGTGAATGCTATCTCGGAGAGAGAGAGAGAGGGAGAGAGAGCAGAGGTCTCTACCCAAGCATGTGAAGATGACCAATAAGGATTATCTCTGGCGTTTCTGTGAAGTTCCGTATGAAGGCAGCCTTTGTGTGCTTTGTAGCAAACAGCCTGTGATCATCTGACGGCCGTGAACACGCTGCCGAAACACCCTTGAGAGTTTAACTGTAGAGACGTAGATACTCCCTGTCCATCTGTAGAAACTATTAGCCTGTGAAGTTGGCCACACTAATGGCATCTGCTAAGCGGCTTATTGCAACAAAATATATATATATACTAGACCGAGAGTACAAAGACTGTGCTATGTAGTTGTTGTTGTTGTTGTTGTTACTATATATATATAAAAAAAGAAAAAATTGAGAGCAAGCTGTTCACACTGCTGGGATCGTGAGGTGAAGTGGAAGCATTTCGTGTGGTTTTTGCTTGTGTCGTGTGTGTGTGTGTGTGTGTGTGTGTGTGTGTGGTGTGTGCTTGTGCGCACACGTGTGTGGGTTTTCCGCACGGTGCACGACACGTGCACACGGGCGAGAGCGGGCGCGCTCCATTGCAATAATCATAGCCGAGTTGATGTTTATTTAACGCCTCGCCCCTCTCCATTGAGCAGCGCGTTATGGCCTGGAAGGAGGTCTGTGCGACCTTTTTAGAGGAACCTGACCTCTGCTTGACCCCCCCCCCTCAGCTCCTAACCTCTGTGGGCCACAGATAAAGAGGCTAGGGGCAGGGCGGCCCCTGGCCCCCGGGGCATCAGCAGGGCCCACTACTCTTTTCATCATGGTCAGCCTCCTCGGAGAGGAGGAGGAGGAGAAGGAGAAGGAGAAGGCGTCTCTGTCTGTGCCCAGACCTGGCCCTGCACAGACCCTCTCTCTAAACACTTCACTTGTTAAAAAGCGAACAGAGACAGAGACAGAGACAGAGAACCCCCCCCCACTGGTCCATTCATCCCTCTCTCTCATATCCTCCTCCTCGCTTTGCTCTCTCTCTCTCTCTCTCACACACACACACACACACACACACACACACACCACACAGCACACACACGCACACGCACGCATGCATGCACACACTCCCTCTCTCTCTCTCTCTCTCACACTTCCTTCCTAGTTGTGTGTGTTGCTGTCCTCTTTCATTCCCTTTTTGCTTCTTCTGTCTCTCTCTCTCTCTCTCTCTCTCTCTCTCTCTCTCTCTCTCTCTCTCTCTCTCTGTCCCTCTCTCTCTCTGTCCCTCTCTCTTGCAGACTATTACCATGACACTGCGTACCCAGCAGTGATCTCATTAATCACATTCCAAATGGCACTCTCTCTGTCTCTCTCTCTCTCTGTCTCTCTCTCTCTCTCTCTCTGCGTCTCCTTCTCTAATTCCTCCCCTCTTTTTCTCTGCCAGCGTCTCAAAGGAAAGCCTTTCTCATTATCCACGACGACAACAACAGAAGAAATGCTCATATACCATCTTTACTACAGATGGATGCGACGCATGCGGGGCTTAATTTGGCCTGTAGACATGCAGCAGTGTGCATCCACGGCAGCCGTTTGCAAAGCCCCTAAAGACTATGTATCACATCACGTCGTGTATAATGTTGTGTGTTGCTGCTTCATTCACGGCTTCAATAATCTATCCTTTTGAAAAGAACCCTTTATATTTTCACGTGTATTATATTACTGGCATGTGGCAGTGTTCTGTTTCTTTCCATTAATTAATCCATCGCTGATTGGTGGCACTTTTTCACCTGAGACTGAACATAAGGGGGGGGGGGGTGGGGGGGGGGGGGGGGGGGAAGAGTGTGTTGCGTTGCATTTCTCCATCATATTTTCCTGTCGTTTATTGGACTAGAAATTCTGTTGACGGTATAGCATTATTTTCCATGGCCATGTGTGGTAAATACGACTGCCTTGAAAGGGGTCTGGAGAGAGACCAGCGGAAGGCCTGAAGGCATTATACTGTAGTAGCAATCATCAAGCGAAAGGGAAACCCCTCACAGATCCATTTGGGATCCATGTTCACGCTCTCAGAGTTAAATTAAAGCAGGAGGGTTTTGACTGTGTGGTATAGACTCTGGTTTGGGACTAATGCTGTTCACCGTAGCGTGGCCGTTCATGGTGTGGTTTCCGTGTGACGTCGTCGGGCGCATAGCGGTATCATTAAGGACTAGGAGAAACCCACATCAAAACAACACCACTGGCCCCCACTCCGATCCATGTCTTCCCAGTTAGGCGGAAAGATTAAAAACATGAGAAAATTCAGCTCAATATTCCCAAGTGTTTCCTCTCAGTGTACACAACATTGCACCCCCCCCCCTTATGAATACTATAGTTGTACTACTGACAGTCAAATTGTGTAATAAAAAAACACAACAAGAGACCCTGTCCCGGTGCATTATTCAGAAGGGGGGAGTCGTGCTGGGGAAGTGGGGGGTTCCTCGCATGGGATCAAATATTCCTGTTTCGTCTGCAGCCAACGTAGAGGCAACCACCGCAGGGAGAATCATTTGAAATTCATAGGAATTTCTTATCGGCCGTTGCGTTGCCCCTATTGATCAGTTACCGTGGATACGGCCCAGCGCGACACGTACAGGCCTTGCGTTATTATTTTTTTCCCCCTCTTATCCCATTCTGGGCGAGAACCCCTTTTGGTGTTAGCATTATGCTATGCTTTAGCTATTGGAAAAAATTGCAGATCTACAAGCTCGTAGCGCGCCACCGAGTGGCGCGCTACGAGCTTGTAGGTCTGCTATTTTTTGAAAAATCGAAGAACGACTGACACAGAAACATAACTTTTTCGGAAAACTGTTTTTTTTAGAATCTGATCTCGGATCAAAATGGGTTATACCCGATATAGGACGGTGATTTCCAACAGCCAATCGGAGACAATTTTGTCCCAAGTTCACTAACCCAGTGATTGACTTTCGTCGGCACGGCATTGGCGCTCCTCAAGGAGGGAATGCTGTTTCAATGTTCCAAAGTGACCTTGCTGTGAAGTACACGGAAAGAAAGAGACAAACAGGAGGGAAGGGTAAACAACATCTCGAGGACAGACGGACAAATCCTCCGCAAATAGATTAGCGAGAGACGTGTGCAGTCAGAGTGCACGGCTGGCCCCGCGCCGGGCTTCATTGATTTTGCTTTACAAAGCATTGGAATGGAATCAGATAACCGTGATTAGTCCAACTCATTAATGTGGGCTCTTCAGAGTGCTCCGAAATTAGATGAATGGGGGAAAGAGGAAGGACACTGAGTATTAAGGGAAGACAGAGTTGTATATGTACTGTATTTGGGGGCAGAGACACTTATGGCCGACTCCACTGGACGGAGATTATTTGTAGAGCAAAGCGTGGATTCTATATTTTACTTGCAAATGCAAGAGATGCATCTGATGCATAATAATGATCATTCCTCATTAGAAGCAGATATGAAACGAGACACTATACATTGTTGCGTGG
Organism: Protomyctophum parallelum; assembly: GCF_964188405.1. Lineage (NCBI taxonomy): Eukaryota > Metazoa > Chordata > Actinopteri > Myctophiformes > Myctophidae > Protomyctophum > Protomyctophum parallelum. Next base: position 8,388,357 of record NC_139705.1, read on the forward strand.
ATGATCGTATATGCATGCATGCTTCTGATTTGTATTCGCACCAAACATTGTTTTATTTACAAGCTGCACAGCACATATAGGGCTGCGACGCATCGTGAGCTTGTAGATCTGCTGCTTTTCCATAAGAGATAAATCAGGTTTTAACGCCTCTAGATTGCTTGAAGAGCCCAAAGCAGTGTCTCATCTATACTGTGTGTATCGGGGGAAGAAATATGCTTTGCGTTCATACATTTTCATGTGTTTTTTTGACGTTGCGGTGAATCGTCTTGGGGGGGGGGGGGTTTGATTCATGGAACGCCGTGAAGGCGAATCGGCCTTTTGTGGAACGACATAATCCTCGTGAAAGTTGCGCGGCCGTTTGGACGGCACTTTATACTGTTTATTACGGTAAGCTCTGACAGTGTGAGTGTAGATCATATCGTCGTTCGCATTATTCTTTCATGTTGTGGCTCTAAACAGTGTAGATGTCCCGTTTTCCCCTCTGAGGTATGTCATATTTACTCTTGTTCTCTCTCTGACGGTCTGACCACAGGGCTGTCAAATAAAAAGAAAAGCAGCCCCATCAGCCTAATGAACTGTGACGTAGTGCTAATAGCGTGTGATAATATTTCAGAGAGGACTGCCGGTAATAGCATCTCTCTTTCCCCCCTCGCCGAGTCTATACCTGCTCATCACTTCTATAAACCGCTCAAACGCAATGCGCTCTTTCTTGTACATGCACACACAACTGGCATCTCTTTGCCCCTGAAAGCTGTATGTCAAGCTCAAAGCATAAGCTGTCATGCCAAACACTTGGCTGAATAGAGATGTTTAAAGTCCTAATAGAGGTGGACAGTTTCACTTTGCATAGCTGGACCACACAGTGTATCCTATACACTGTATAGTTAGTATAATTATGTGCTGGGTATACACAAATGGGTCAAATCTGGAGTGTTATGATTTAACTCATAAAGTTAAAGAAATGTGGAGCATCTATACGTCATTGCCACTCAAACAATAGCGTTCCTTTTCCGGGGGCACAAAAATTCAGCGGAAATAGTAGATCTAATTTCAGTGAAGAGATGTGGCGTATAGAGTGAAAAGGAGCAGATATAGAGCTGCCTATATACTGTAGGTTGAAGTGATTAAGGCCTGTGTTATACTGTACAATGGCAGACAGACACTGACCCCCACCTATTGGGAGCGCCATGGAGCTTCATAATGGAACCGTATTCACGCTGGCCTGCTGCTGCTCGTGTTTCTCTCCTGAGAGAAATGCGGCCATACTCCACCTTTGAACCCTTCGGGCTAACGGGGAGTGAGTGTGCGGCTGTGGGTTCGTTTTCATTATGTTTCCTATCAAGAGAAGCCAGCCAGCAGCGGGGCACTGGGGCGCTGACGCGGAGTACGAGGTCAGGGCCACGTGACACTATTACACAACACACACACGCACAGAGAGAGAGAGAGAGAGAGAGAGAGAGAGAGAGAGAGAGAGGGGGAACGGCTTGGACGTAGCAACAGGGTTTGATCGATTACAGCACAAAATACATGTAGAATGAAGGTAAGACGTGCACAGAAAGCACGGGAGAGAGAGAGAGAGAGAGAGAGAGAGAGAGAGAGAGAGAGGGTAGCAGCCTATAGCAGGACAAGTCATAATGCATATTCACCAATAATCACTTACCTGTAAGCCCCGGTATACAAAATTAAAGGTATATTCAGTGATTTCACTTAATTCAAATATCACTTATTTTTTTGTTTTGTTGTGATAGTCCTCCCTACTATAGAGTGTGCTGACCATATAAGGAGTTCCTCCCTGTCCCCAGTTAACCCCTGGGGGTCAAAAAACCTTAGGTTTAGTTTTTGACTCTCTATCCTGATTGGACGAAAAGAACGAAACCTAAGGTTTTTTGAGTGAAATCACTGAATATACCTTTAAATACATTTCTGTTATATATATACTTTTTAAAATACTCTAATGATGACATGCCAGGGACGCCACGTTGAAAGTGGTTAACCCATTTTTGGAACGGGAACCCCTTTTGGTGTTTTAACTAAGGATTATGTCATACTTTAGCTATTGGAAAACAGCAGGTAAATCGTAAAAAATGCGGCACAAATCTTTGAATATATATTCTTTCAGAGCCACAACTAAGCATTACGTTATACCTTAGCTATTCAAAAACAGCAGACCTACAAGCTCGTAGCGCGCCACCGAGTGGCGCGCTACGAGCTTGTAGGTCTGCTATTTTTGAAAAATCGTAAAAAAATAAAACGTTTTTATTTATTTTGCCGTCGGGGCCTAAACGGGTCTAAAACAGCTGCGTCGCCGGTGGGGCTCCGAGGGGAGGCTTAAAGCCAAGGGGAGGTCACAATATCAAAGGACGCAGCCCTCTTAGTCACAGGTCAGCTCAACCAACCGACCGGTGTTACTTATTACACTGTTAATGGTTACCGCTTGGAAAAACATAAGGCCAGGCCCTCCTCCTCCTCCTCCCTCCTCTTAACATGACTGGTTAAGTTTTGGTTGCCTGGGGCTCGGGTCATGGGATCTGTCGGGGAGGGGGGGGGGGGGGGGGGTGTGGGGCGACACAGGCCCGGTGGGTGTCGGACTGAATTAGCTGTCAAGGCCATTTTGACAGAGTCTCGGGCACACAGCGTGCAAACGATCAGTGTTGTTTTTTTCCGTTTTTTCTTTGCTCTTTCTTTTTTTTGCTCCTTTTCAAAGGGAAGTGACTCATTGTGAGTTCTAGGTGCATATGGCAAGCACAATTTGGTGCTGCTTGGAGGCAGCTGTTAGCTCGGCGTGGGGTGCTGGGAGGGAGGGAGGGAGGGGGGGGGGACATCCGTGTGTGCGTTTTGTCTGCGACTCTGTGTGTGTGTGTGTGTGTGTACCTACCTGTGTGTGTGTGTGTGTGTGTGTGTGTGTGTGTGTACTTAATTTGCCTCTGATAACGATAGAATCAGCAGCAGTGTTTTAGGTTATAGCCTGGAGCGTAGGTTGTGCCTGCCAACGAGCTATAGCTTAGTGAGCCCAGCTGACTAGACTCGTCTGTTAGCGAGAGTGAAAGAGTGACCTGTGGACACACACACAGTCACACACACACGCGCACACACACACACACACACACACACACCCCGTGTCGGTTTACCTCCCCCGCTGACGGCGGGTCACAGATCCTGTCAACATCATTTGCATGGTGCTTCCCTGAGGCGTTCCTAGCTTCAGCTCTTAACGGATCCGTTTGCTTTTGTGTCTTTGTGTCTTTGCCGTAGAAGTGTTGTGTATATACAGTAGTACAGTATGTGTGCACGGCGTTTTGTCCACACGCCAGTCATTTGTATGTGCAACGTGCACGTTACAAAAACTCCCTTGATCATACATTCAAAAAGACGGTCTACGATATTTCACCCAATTTCAAGGGTGTTTCATCACGAGCAGACACGCACACACATGTGCATGCGCATGCGGAAGTACGCATGCACGCACGCACACACACACATGCGTACGCCATGTGGGGATGCTTTGACCTACTGAGGAGCTTTTGCCTTCCAACCGATATATAGGAAATAAGAATCACTTGTGTCATGACTTTTTCTCGTCTATTAATAGGTATAGGCATGTAACGATACACTCGACCCACGATACGACACGCATCACGATATGAGGTTCACGATACGATTTTTCACGATATTTTCAACACAATTATTTTCCAGACAAATGACAGATATATATATATTTTTGTAATGATTTATCTTCCCCCGCCCCCCTTTTTTCACATTTTGTATTTAACTACATTGCAAAAGTAGCATTACTTTTCATGTAAAATTACTTAATTTCTGTGCAACAACTGTAAACATGCTTTCATGTTTAAACCTATAGCTCGAGTTAACATTTCTTCTTTTCTTTGACGGCATCTTAGGATAGATGTAGACCTATTTGACAGTGCAGGAACATCTTAGGATAGATGTAGACCTATTTGACGGTGCAGAAACATCTTAGGATAGATGTAGACCTATTTGACGGTGCAGAAATATCTTAGGATAGATGTAGACCTATTTGACGGTGCAGAAACATCTTAGGATAGATGTAGACCTATTTGACGGTGCAGAAACATCTTAGGATAGATGTAGACCTATTTGACAGTGCAGGAACATCTTAGGATAGATGTAGACCTATTTGACGGTGCAGAAACATCTTAGGATAGATGTAGACCTATTTGACGGTGCAGAAACATCTTAGGATAGATGTAGACCTATTTGACGGTGCAGAAACATCTTAGGATAGATGTAGACCTATTTGACAGTGCAGAAACATCTTAGGATAGATGTAGACCTATTTGACGGTGCAGAAACATCTTAGGATAGATGTAGACCTATTTGACGGTGCAGGAACATCTTAGGATAGATGTAGACCTATTTGACGGTGCAGAAACATCTTAGGATAGATGTAGACCTATTTGACGGTGCAGAAACATCTTAGGATAGATGTAGACCTATTTGACGGTGCAGAAACATCTTAGGATAGATGTAGACCTATTTGACGGTGCAGAAACATCTTAGGATAGATGTAGACCTATTTGACGGTGCAGGAACATAATTGCCTTCCTTGATGTATTAATGAGCATCAATAACGACCATCACCTGTGTCACAGACACACACAGCTCCCCTCTGCAGGCCTCTACTACTGAGTCTGTCTCATTTCTCTCCAAAAGCACGTGAATATGATGGAATATGATTACAGCTCACATTTCATATCACACACTAGCCCCACCTAAAAAATATATCGTTACATGCCTACTAATAGGCTCAGATTGTTGTGGCTGGCTTGGGTGCAGGTATGCAATGTTTAGGCTGCAGGCCAGATTGGAGGGGGTCGCGGTGGGTGGGTTGGTATAAAGACTGACCTGGTATTCTGACCTGAGATCAGATTCAAAAAATGTCTTCTATGTCGTTCGCTCTTCGATTTTTCAAAAATACCAGACCTACAAGCTCGTAGCGCGCCACTCGGTGGCGCGCTATGAGCTTGTAGATCTGCTATTTTTCAACAGCTAAAGCATAACATGATGCTAACACCAAAAGGTGTTCCCGCGCAAAATGGGTCAAGGTCACAGATCAAATGACTGGTCCCGCTCCCCGGGAAACCCTCGGCTGAAAGCGGATCGGACCGGTGTTTGGGTTATACACCGCGGGGAGGCGTGTCGGCATGTCGTCTTTAAATAAGACACACTTGAACAAAGTGTGGAAGATCGGATTAGGCTCGGCCGATCGGGTTTCCCCGGGCAAGCCGTTTACAGGCTCCCACCATCCCAGTGTCTCAGGTTAGCAAGACGGTGTTTTCTGTTCTGCATCATGGACAGTGCAAATTTAGATTTTAGTTTTAGTCATAGTCTCTTGAATAGGTTTCACTTAGTTTTAGTCACATTTTAGTCACCTGGAATGTTTTAGTGTTAGTCTAGTTTTAGTCGACTAAATGTCATAAGATTTTAGTCGACTAAATCTACAGTTGATTTAGTCGACTAAAATGTATTTTGGCGAGCCTTGAGGCCGTCGTAATGACTGTTTTTACACTTTTTTTACAAAAATAGCAGATCTACAAGCTCACAACGTGTCGCAGCGCGACACGTTGTGAGCTTGTAGATCTGCTATTCTCAGCAAGCAACCAAGTGTAAAATTACTTATACTGGATCTCTTGTCCACTACTCCCTTCCTAGCATTTTAGTCTAGTTTTTATGTTGACGGAATTGTCAATATATTTAGTCTAGTTTTAGTCATCATAGCTTAGTTTTCATTTAGTTTCCATTTAGTTTTCGTCAGTGAAAAAAGGTAGTCGACGAAAATTTTTCGTCTTAGTTTTAGTCGACGAAAAACGACACTGGTTGCAACGCGCTAACAGAGCAACGTGAAAATCGCCACGTTGTTTTGTCCGCTCTGGGCCAGTGCACAAACATGGACCCTCGAACCTGTGAACGCAAGTGAGTAACTGTGTCTTTTCTGCAGCTAGGGGCCACTTTCAAGGGCACACCGCCCGCCGCTCCGCCAAAGGAGTGGTTTTGGTATCCTAAAATAAAGTGGAGCTCTCATGGGACTCCATCTGGAACAATGCGTGTAGGATGATTCAGAATCTGGTCGTGCTGCATGCGGGCCCCTATTGTTCACAGTGCTGTTGTGTGACTGTGAATTGTTGGGGAATTGTTTCTCTTCTCGGGCACCGCTGACTTTCTGTTTCAACGGAACGGAGATCATTGAAAAAACGTCAGGAGGAGGAGCAGAAATAAAACATAAAATGTCACAGAGCAAGGCTCCGCTCACTATTTCTCTTCTCGCTGGCACTCTCTCCGTCTCTGTCTGAGACGCTTGGGTGACCGCATGCAACCATCTGTGTCCCTCTCTCTCTCTCTCTCCTATCTTCTCTCTGTCTATACTTTCACTCTCTCTCTCTCTTTCTCATTCTTCTCCACTGGGTTTTCACCCTCTTGTGATCCAGCCCCCGGGGCCATAAAGCTATACACAATCCCTTATAAGGCCCAGTGGAAGCCCTCGACGGACGTCTGCCCCTGTTATTTACCCTATCAGATCTGGTGGTATAACTGACAGGGATAGGATAGGATCAAGTGGAGGAATGTTTGGATAAAAGCTTGTCTCTCTCCAGCTCTGCGTACGGACGGACGGACCCCTGCTATGGCTCTCTGACCCTCAGCCAGACGCTTGGCTGACCCCCATGGTCACATGTCTCCTCTCTCTGTCTCCTCCTTCTTCAGGCTTGATCTCTTCTCACTTCTACTTCCCATGCTTTTTATTATAACCCTGAAAAAAAGGGCTTCTAAATCCTAATAGTTTTCTGAAAAACCCATGTTTCTATGTGGTCAGTTAGTGGTGCTCAACCCTTTTTCATGTCAAGGACTCCCAGGATTATCTCTTATTGGGCCACGGACCCCCCCCCCCCCATCTCAAAATATGTTGTTCCAGGGACCCCCCCCCCCCCCCCCCCCCAGAAGCAAATATTTTAGTTAAATATGTTCGCTCTGAAAGAAAATAATATCAAAGATTTGCACCACATTTCACGACTTTTCCAAAAATAGCAGACCTACAAGCTCGTAGCGCGCCACTCGGTGGTGCGCTATGAGCTTGTAGATCTGCTATTTTTCAATAGCTAAAGTATAACATAATGCTAACACCAAAAGGGGTCCCCGCTATATATGAATTCAATCCATCAAGATATATTAACACATACAATACTATACAAGAAATCATCGATGCTAGCAAATGTATATTTTCAGAAAACAGTGGGTGGCAATTTTCCTTTGGAAACGTAAGGTCCCGGTTACAAGGTCAAGTTGCAAATTGCAGACGGCAGCGACAGGTGGTCTTTTTTATGGCGTTTTGAAGGAGGGCGTATAGGTCGCACCTTTTGATGGTTTGGCGGTGGACTGGTGGTGTGTAGGACATTCCACATGTTGGTGTCGCGGTGCAAACATAGCCGATCTAAAAGCTCAAAACATGTCCACGCTGCAATGTCCCTTTGAGCTTGTACATCGGCTATTGTCGGCGCATGACACCGGTGTGCGCAAGTATCCGCATTAACGGGTCTATATGTACACTACACAGAGTTAAAATAACTCTTAGTAAAACTCCAATTTTACTGTGTGGCTAATATACTGTATAGTGGCAGCCAGCCAAACAACTGGCTAGAAAAAGTAATCCCCCAGGCCAGAACATCACTATCTGAAAGAATGCACAGCAGTTTGTAGCGTGTAATATACAGTACAAGACAAGTACAGTAGGTCTATTATGTTAAAAAAAAAGTCCCCCTTTCCCTTACTTTGCTTTGAGCGCTTCTCGTTTAACTCTCTTTTCTGTCCTCCTCCTCCTCCGTATCTCTCTCTCTCTCTCTCCTCCCCTCATGTACCCACTCGGCCTGTTCCTCATTACATTTTGATGTTTCCACAAGGCTGTTTTCCCCCCCTCCCCGACGAGCTTTAATATGTAAAGTGTCGACTTTCCTGTGTGCGTGTGTGTGTGTGTGTGTGTGTGTGTGTGTGCGTGTGTGTGTGTGTGTGTGTGCGTGTGTGTGTGTGCGTGTGGTTTGGTTTGTTGTCATAGGAAGTCTGGTCTGATTACGTGCGCTCACTAAGCTTTCCCCTCGCTGCCACATTTGGGCCGCGGCTTGCCCCAAATGGAACCTTTAAAAATGCCCCTCATCCATGGGCCCTTAATTGTTTCAGAGGCTTGGCAGATTATTTGGCTCCGTCTCTCTCTCTCTCTCTCACTCCCTTACTGTTCTCTCTCTATCTATCTCTCTCTCTCACTCTCACTCTCTCACAACTCAATTGTCTTCCCATCACAGCTTCATACTCTCCCTCCCCAGCTCTCTCTCTCTCTCTCTCTCAGAGGGTCTGACACAATGAAAGGAGATCTCATATAGTCCTATCATAATAATACGCCTGCATGTCCTGTGGGGGCTCCCGGTTAGCTGATTAACCTGCATTAGACTCAGCTGCGCGCCCCATTACAGTCACCTGGCTATATCCTTAGGGAGACGCACACGGTGGAAATGTCCTTCATTAGCCTCTCGCGCACCGGCATAGCGGGAACACGCATCACACGGATATGAACCGTACAGCCCAGGATACTAGAGCGTATATATATATATATATATATATATATATAGCGGTCTGTGGTGCGTTTGGTGGTTTGAAGTCGGCATTATACCACTGTGGTTCCCTAGTCTCTCTCTGTGGTCTTTCCTGTCGCATGACGGGCCGTGGCAGTTATCCCATTCTGACCTGAGATCAGATTCTAAAAAATGTCTTCTACATCCTGACAGTTTTCTGAAAAAAGCCATGTTTCTATGTCAGTCGTTCTTCGATTTTTCAAAAATATCAGACCTACAAGCTCGTAGCGCGCCACTCGGTGGCGCGCTACGAGCTTGTAGATCTGCTATTTTTCAATAGCTAAAGCATAACATGATGCCGACACCAAAAGGGGTTCCGCGCAAAATGGGTTATTGATGTTGATCTGCGGATGTCTCTGTCATGTCGGCTGTGGCATGACGCTGTACATGCGTGCACCAGCGCACATTGAAATAATGCCGGCCTATGAATAACAAGCAGCCCCGCGCGCCTCTCTCTCTGTGTGTGTGTGTGTGTGTGTGTGTGTGTGTGTGTGTGGGGGGAAAATCAAGAGGACGTGTACGTATACGTTGGAAATATTGGACTCTGAACAGTATAAATCCACACCGCTGTAGCCCCAGTGCTCACTCAATTTAATCTGTAATGCTTAATTTATAATCCATCATACGATCATACGATGTACAGTACAAGCTTGCGTTGTGAGCTTGTAGATCGGCTGTTTTCCCGGCTTATGCTTCAGTAGCCCGGTTCCAAAGACGGCACCGTACATCCCGTTTCAGAGCTATACGGTTCAGCTGCATTTGAGGGGGTCGGCTTTCAGCATTGAAACGTACACTGTGAGTATAATTGCCAGTGAAAGGCCTAAATCTCATTTGAGCAATGCGTTCCAAATCCGTGCTCTGGTTCGCCGGCTGGCTTGGGTTAATCTGGTTGGGTTTGTGGTGTTGGTGTTGGTGTGGTGGAGGACTTATAGCCTCTCTGTCGCTGCATGCTCTCCAGCCCTCTCTGACATGGAGAGGGGAATGCAGCGATAAGCGGCGTTACACCGAGCCACAGAACAAATAAAATGTCATCAGCGCTTTACATTTCAAACATGAAAGGATGAGAGGCAGAGCTTGGGCATCCAGGCTTTCTCTCTCTGCTTTCTTCCTCTGTCTGTCTCTCTCCCCCTTCCTCCTCACAGACCTCCCTGGTCTCTCTGTTTCCATCCGTCTTGTCTCTTGTGTCTCCATCTCTGCATGCAGGGCCATGTGGCCGGGGCTCCAACGCAAGGAGGATGAACAGTATCACTTTAATGTCGGACCTCATGTTTCCACAACAGTGACCTCTTTGTCTCTCCTCCGCACTCTCCTCTCCTCTCCTCTCCTCTCCTCTCCTCTCCTCTCCTCTCCTCTCCTCTCCTTTCCTTGCTCTCAGTCTTCGCCGCTTAGAAATATTAGCATATCATCGCCGTAAAGGCCGCTTCACAACTTCACAATTAATGGGTTTTAATGGTTCCCCCGGCCTTTGCATTATGTGGGCCGGGGCTTCTTAGGCTAATCCAGTGGGGACCATATGGGCAGCAGGCGCGGTCCCAAACGCCGGACCCCAGAGGTGTATTGAAACCGAGGGGAAGGGGAAGTGGAGCCAGAGTGTATTTAAGCCAGCGGAGTGCTTGTATTTGAAGCTTTAAAGAAAGTTTATTTGTTTGAGGTCCTCAGGGGGGAGGTGGCAGCAGGAGGGCTCTGTTTCTTTTACTAGAGCTGGATTAAGTGTCAGCTTGGGTTCAAGGTGTGAATAGTGTGTGTGCGTGTGTGTGTGTGTGTGTGCGCGCGTGCACGTGTAGTGGGTAGAGGGGGACTTGCTGCCATGCGTTGTCACATGCTGTCATCTGCACCTGTATGCGTGTTGTGTGTGCCCCCTGTTTTCATACCGCCTGTGTGCACGTCTAGAGTTACTGCACGGCTGTGCGTAGCATAAGGAAAACAGGCGTCAGGCGGTTGGCCGAAGACTGAAAACATACAGAGAGAGACCTACCCGGGCGGTCAATGTGGGGTACTGGGTCGAGAACTGAAAACACCGGGAGGCGTTGACAGTGTTATTATCACGTGAGAATGAAGCCGCGTCGGGCTCCACACATTGTTATACATTCTGTGTTTATATTCAAGCTATAACTCTGTGAACGGAGGAAAAGATCTGTGCGCGAGATTAATGAGCTGGCAGGAAACGTTCGGATGTGGTCATTCGTCTCCTTCAAAAGCATTGTTCGGTGTGTGTGTGTGTGACAGGGACCCGGCTATACACTGCACTGTGGAGTCCTCAGTGTTAATGTAACTCAGAGACATGGATACAACATGGATACGTTTACACTGAGGATTTGACTGTGTACTGTACTGGCTCTACATGCCATGGTCGAAAACACACTGTCTTAAAGGACCACTTCACCACACAAGCTAATAAAAACTGCAGGCTTTCTAGTCCTGAAAAGTTGCAATGCGAAAATGAAAGCCATCGTTCTCACTTCTCACGATAAAGAAAATGTAAAAAAAATCTTGTTTAAAAAATATAAATCTGCCTAATGATGATGTCACTGGAAGACGGTTTTCTAAAGAGACACAGAGTAGAAAAAAACGTGCCATTTTATCATGATTATTAGTGAGGACCTATTATATGAAGATAGGTTGAAAAGTGGTGAAGTGGTCCTTTAAGTGTTTTGATCAAGCAGCATCTCGTCACAACACATGAAGATATTGATATTAAGTTTGACCATGAGTTAGAGTAATTTTTTTTTTACTTATAAACATATTTTATTTTAAACCTAAAATGTCTCACAAAAAACACAATAGCTCTCCCAAATCCCTCCCCCATAATACACACCAACAACTTTGAACAGGCATATCTATAGTATTTAAATCAATTAACACACCATGAATAAAAAAATCCAATTCAAGTCCAAGACGATGGAAAAAGGAAAAAGAGAAAAACTGAAGGATGAGCCAGCTAGCCAAACGGTGAACAAGCTTAAGAGTGTGTTCAACACCTCAGTGGAGAGGAGCCAGAAAGGCTCATTTACCGTTCCTGCCAATGGAAAGGAGATTAAGTACTGCTAAAGACTGTGTCTGCTCCACTCTGTGTCTGCTCCACTCTGCACACTTCTCTTATTCAATGTAATGTGTTTAGTCCTCTGATATATAATACGTGTTGTGTTGTATAGGCTTATGTGTGTGTGTGTGTGTGTGTGTGTGTGTGTGTGTGTGTGTGTGTGTGTGTGTGTGTGTGTGTGTGTGTGTGTGTGTGTGTGTGTGTGTGTGTGTGTGCCTGCGTGTCTGCGCGCACGTGCGCGCCAAACTTTAAGCGATGCTGATGCAAGCTTTGTGTACGATCCCCCGGCATCATCTAATGTGACCAGATTTGACTTAGAGCCTGCCAACGTGCAAATCCCAGCTTTTCACCAGAGGAGAATGTTTTATTACATTTCTTCCCCAAAATGAGTTAATAGCAAAGGCAGACTCTTCACATACTAGAGCAAGTCTGAATTAAGTGTCAGAGCTGAAATATGAAATAAATGCTTAAACATGTAGCTAGGTGTAATGTTGGAGACCACAGAAGTGAACCTTTCAAGCCTGTTTTCTCAACTCGCTGTTTCTCTGCAAGACATCACTCTATAAGCCATATCTCCAAAACTGGTGGGTCAGACTGAACAACCAATATGTCAATTTGAAGCTATAAAACAAAAATTAATCCAATGGCAGTCTCTCAGTCAAATTTGGTCACTAATGTCCTGTAGCAATTGTCTGCAGCCTGAGGGCCAAACAGAAGAGCAATGACATTTATTTGGTTATCATTCCGCCTCACAGACTGTGACTGTGGATGGTGGACACCACTGAGCTGAAGGAAGTCTGCCTGAGAAAAGCCCAATGTCTTAAGCCATTTTGGGGCGGGGTACCCTTTTGGTGTTGGCATTATGTTATAATATAGCTATTGGAAAATAGCAGATCTACAAGCTACCACCGAGTGGCGCGCTACGAGCTTGTAGGTCTGCTGTTTTTTGAAAAATCAAAAGAACGACTGACACAGAAACATGGCGTTTTCAGAAAACTGTCACGATGTGTAGAAGACATTTTTAGAGAATCTGACCTCGGGGCAAAATGGGTTAAGCATTACCACCTCGTTCGGTCCGTGCCTTCTTCAAAGGCTTCATCTCATTCAGGGGAAACGGCTTCTCGTTCTTTTCTTTGCTGATCTCTATCCCGTTTTATAGCGTGCTAGAGGGCTTCCTCGGCGCCGCCATTTGTTTTCCCCCCGAACGCACGACGGAGGGTGAAAGTGGCGGGTCTTTGTCAGAGACGGCGCCACGCGGAGCGCCTCCCAGCAGGCCGTCCGCCGCTTCCTCACCTTCAACGAGCTCGTCTTTTTAATCAGCGCACACCATCCAGCAGTCTATTGTTCAGAGTACAAGCTTTTGAAATGTATCTCTCACGCTGGGGGTAGATGTACATTGACGAGAGAGACACGCTTTGCTCAGAGCTCAGATTATGCCGGTTCTTCTATAGACTGATGATTAGATGGCTGTTGTCTCGTGTTGACATGGAGTTAAACTACCAGATAATCCTATCCCGGGCGCTTCTCCTCCACTCCCAGGTTTTGCCTGACATTTTTCCATTCCATAAGGTTGCGGGGGGAAAAGGGAAAGTAAAAAAAAAAAGGATGCTAATTTGCCCCTAAAAAAAACATCCAGTAGGAGCTTCCCTGTTTTATTCTGTAGGCTTTAAACAGTCCTCCGCCTGCGGTGATTGACGCACGTTTCTGCTTGACGGAACGTGTTTGTTCAGAGGGTGTGTGTGTGAGCTATACAGTGGCTACAGTACATGCCCATACACACACACAGTGAAGTCCAGTCAGCCCGCCAGTGGAATGCCCCCAGGGCTCGGGGCACACATCACTATAAGTCTTTGTTCTGGCCTTGTTTTTCTTATTGATAAGACTTTGGTATAGTAGGGACTGACAGACTGATAATATAATAGGCAGGGCTTAACTGCACTGAAAGATCTCACAGCACGGTTCTGGGACGGATAAAATAATACATGTTTAATCGCTGTGCAGTTCATGACACTTTGCAGTTTGAGGAGTCGTTAGAATGTCTGCCCGTCATGGTGATTGTCTGTGAGTGATTCTTTTATAATGCTGCTTCCTGCAATAACATCCTGTTCTGTGATATTTCATAACATTAACCCATTTCCGACGTCGACATTTAAAAAAAATGTCTTTTTAAAATGTCTTGTGCTCAATATTTCATGTCAAGGACCCCCCAAAAATTATATGTAACATGCCACCGACCCCCCCCCCCGTCTGAAAATATGTTGTTCCATTGACCTCCCCAGAAGCAAAGATTTGAGTTAAAAAAAATTAGTGGCTTATTTCTCTTTTTTAAAATACCGTTATGTTGCGTGCAGTGCATATATAGGTTTGCGTGTGGACATGTGTATGGTGTACTTACTGTACTAGTGTACAGTGCCCCTTCCTCCTCCTCCTCTGCTGCAGTGTATCCTGTGTTTATGGCCTTAATGTGGCAGCGCAGAGGGGCAGACTGTAGTCTAGTGACTCATAATGAGTTATTGTACGCTCGCTGACAGAGCCACAACGGGGCCGTGACCGCGGGGCGAAAGCAAAGCGAGAGCGGGGGGAGAGAGGGAGACGGTGCGTGTCTGCACTCTAAACATGTAGGTATCAGACCAGGCATTACAGGTTCTCACAAGAAGGGGATTAGACAGCTCATAACGCCGGGGCGCTCTCCTCTCTGAGCAAACAGGCTTTCGGCTTCCATCCGCGTCAGCGTCACTCACTCATCGCTACCGCCACCGCTGCTCTTTCTTTCCTCGCAAGACTTTTGTTGTCGAGGTTCGTCGGGATACAAGAGCATTTACGTTATACTTTAGCCTTTTGGGAAAAATAGCAGACCTATACAAGCTCGTAGCGCGCCACTCGGTGGCGCGCTACGAGCTTGTATAGGTCTGCTATTTTCGAAAATCCGTGAGAATGTGGCGCAAGTCTTTGAACATGGTTCTTTCAGAGTGAACGTTTTTGACTAGAATCTTTTGCTTCTGGGGGGGGGGGGGGGGGGGGTAGTCCCTGGAACAACATATTTTCAGATATTTTTGGGGGTTCTTGACATGGAAATGTCATGGGCTTTTTCCAGAAAACTGTCATGATTTAGAAGACATTTTTGTAGAACCGGTCTCGGCCCGAAATGGGTTAAGCGGGCGTATTTCAGCGTCTATTATATGCTGGCTTCCCCCAACATGCTTATAGCGGAGAGAGAGAAGCCCAGATCACGGTTGCGGCTCCTTCCTCTGCACGCAATATTTACAGTCAGGACAGTCAGTAACCAAGCGACGCTCAAAAAACCTCGCTATGTGTTCTCTGTTTTTATACCTTCTGGCGTGGTGACGAGGCCATGCTAAAAGGGTCTCGAAAGGCGTCAGCATGGCGCACTATACACTCTCCATCCATCCCCTGCTCTTATGCCACCCGCTAGGGGAGGAAGTGTCCTCACCGAGCAAATATGCCACAGCTGTGGCCAATTGCTGCTGAGTTCCCTGACCCCCTCCGACCACGTCCCTCCTTCCTCCCACAGTCTGTTTTTGCTCCGGACCGAGGAGAGGACCCAGACCAGACGGACGCAAGAAGCTCTGCAGGGCATTCCTCGCTTATGTGGGTTAAATTGCAAGTTACATTAACATAGGCCTGACTGTGCAACTGCATTTTTTCTGTTTAATTTGCCCACAGCTCTGCCTAAACCCCCCCCACCCACCGCACCCCCTGCGGTCGGTAAAAAGGTTGCTCAATTCAGTCAGCTTTAAATGAGCTTGTGTTTCAGACCGCTTTGTTAACTCTGTGTCTGCTATGTGTGCTTGTATTTTCAGTCCGCCAGACTCCTTAATAACAGCCTTGGTGGACTGCGTGCGTGTGTGTGCGTGTGTGTGTGTGTGTGTGTGTGTGTGTGTGTGTGTGTGTGTGTGTGTGCGCGTGCGTGTGTGTGTGTGCACGGGTGCCATTGCTGTATATTGTGCACATTTCTGCGGTGTTGCGTGACGAATGGGTCTGTTTTGGTTCTGGCAGACGTATATAGTTCGGGAGGGGAGGGGGGGAGGGGGTCTGTACACCGAGTCATGTGTCTCAGCATGGGACCATCCAAGTGTAGTTAACATGTATGAGAGCAGGATTAACATGGAGGCCTAGTGCTCTCCTCAGGCTCACTCTGTCACAGAACTGTCAGGCCTTCCCCGAGACCCTCTCTCTGAGACCCCCTCTCAGCACCACTCTCGTCTGTCAACACAGGCAGCCCTGTCCTATACTGACGCACACTCCCAGGGACATAGGCATGTAAGCGCACACACACACGCTCACACACACACACGCGTATACGAGAGGCACGCGTATATAGGTCGACGGCATGCCCGGACGAACAAACACGCACAAGTGCGTATGTACGCACCAGAGTAATCTAGTATTAAAGGACCACTTCACTACTTTTCAACCTATCTTCATTATAAGAGGTCCTCACTAATAATCATGAAAAAAATGGCGCAATTTCTTTCTACTCGGCCTGTGTCTCATAGGAGGGCTGTGGGCAGTTCAGAAACCGTCTTCCAGTGACATCATCGATGGGGAATACAAGCTAATAGAAACTGCAGGCTTTCTAGTCCTGAAAAGTTGCAATGCGAAAATGGAAGCCATCGTTCTCACGATAATGAAAATCTAAGCATTTTTGTAAAGAAATCTTGTTCAAAAAAATAATCTGCCTAATGATGATGTCACTGGAAGACGGTTTCTAAACTGCCCACAGCCCTCCTATATGAGACACAGACTGAGTCGAACGAAATCGTGCCATTTTATCATGATTATTGGTGAGGACCTATTATATGAAGACAGGTTGAAAAGTGGTGAAGTGGTCCTTTAAGAGAGTAACGACACTCCCGTTGACTCTCATTGTGTAACAATGGAATGCGGAAGTGCTCATTCTGTCTCAATGGAATAGTTCCAGCCATAGGAGCGACGTTTGGAACTATCGCCCACTAGGTATACCCGCTTTGCGGGCGAGATCAAAGCGTGTCACCATCTCTCCTACTAGATTACTCTGGTATGCACTACTACATGCATGCTATATTATACATGCACACACAAACGCGGGTGTGCACGCTATGCCAGTTGATGCAGCCTCGGGGGACTACTGTCCCTGTGTAGTCCTTGTATGTTATTGTAGGTACAGTATTTATTTTCATATAGGTAGGACGAGACAAATGAATGATTGCTTAGTAAAGTCCCAGTGCACGTCTGCCAACAATAAGAACCCCGTAGAGCTATTGTTGTGTCCATGAAAGACAGCCGCACACACAGTGCACTTAATGCTAACGCATAACACATGTTGTTCAAGAAGCCTGCACGATACTATAGCCAATGGAAATTCAATGACATCCTGGATGATTTTAACTAGGCCTATACGTACTTACTTCCTTGTATATAAAGTGGCCAAATAAACTAAGTTACATAAATTGAAGATGCAAGTATTTTTCATTTCCTTTTGTGTAAGGTTCTTGTTACTGCCTGTTAAATGCCTATACGGTATAAGCGGCCCATTTTGGCAAAGGAAATAGTAAGCAGTCATGCACCGGCAGGCAGGCCAAGAGAAAGAACACATATACAGTATATACAGTCTGCCATTGGAGTGTTGGAGTTACTAACAAACTGCAGCGGAACATTCAACATGGCAAAGCTTTGAAACAAGAAACTATGCGTCTGAATTAACAGATGATTCTAGATGAAAAGTACACACACTTTGCCGTTAATTATATATAATTGGTGCACCTATATAGTTACTGATCGTTGTCTGCTGTGTTATGAAGGCGTGATGAATGATTTGGTCTCATCTACTTGTTGATGTATTGTTCCGAGAGACCAAATGCAAATGGGAAAAGACAAACAATACTGTGGCTCACACATGGTGATGATTTTAACGAGAGAGTGTGAAGATGGATAGGTGTTAATGAAGTCCTCATCACTCACACACACACACACACACACACACACACACACACACACACACACACACACACACACACTGTTGAGTCAGAATGTCCATATGCAGGGCTGCACACAACTTTTTTGGTCTAGTACTCAGAAGAGCACCTGGAGGAGTTACTTGGTGCTCCTAAAATGCGGCGACCCGTCTCGCCGGATGGATAAAAGAGGGAAGCATGAATAACTTATAGCAAAACAATATTTATTGGATAAGTGGGGACTGGGGAGTCAATGGAGAGTATTGCAACTCTAGATTCATCCCATTATTTAAAAAAAATCTAGAGTTGCAAATTGCAGCTATAGGTCCATGTGTATTCCAGCCCTAGGCTATATGCATATTCTAATACAAACTTCTTAATACTTCCTACGGATAATATGAGCATCAAAGCAATATTTAGATACTTTTTTTTTTTTTTTTTTTTAAATAGCCGATCTACTAGCTCACAACGTGTTGCGGAGGTGACACGTTGTGAGCTTGCAGATCAGCTATTTGTTTAACATACGACACGTCGTACGGCGAAGCATACGTCAGGCTTCCCTCTTGTTTTTAGCCGAGGCGACGTACAGTACACAGTCAACACAGAGTCAGACAGTCAGACACACATGGCTCCTCGGTGCAAAATAAACAGTGTACACTAACCCGACTTTACGATAATAAGGGACAGTATGTCGGGACACGCTGTTGTCATGTTGATAAGCTTCATGTTGTGCAGCAGCAGTGCCAGTCCGCAATGCTTTGCACTCCTCCCAATCCACTATTGTTATGATAGTTATTCATTTTTTCAACTACGTGCTCTTTGCTTTTCTCGTGCTTATCAAAAGCTGGGTGACTGAAATTATTTATCCCTGTATAAAAGGTGCAGTTCTTATCGATGCTCACGGCATAGTTTGCACCACAACTCGCTGCGCTCAGCATTAGTTTGGAGCCAGCCGACATCATCCAACCACTTTTCCGCAAATACACGTTTTCTGTGCGGTTCAGGTGGTGGTTCCGTCTGGCGTCTCTCTGGAGGTGGTGGTGCTGGAACACCAAAATAGTTACTTAATGGCGCTTGCTTCTTGGACATTTTGACGAGA
>NC_139705.1:8412100-8426478 GCF_964188405.1 Protomyctophum parallelum
CTCCAAGGGCTGTACTCTTGGCTGTTTGTCTTCAGGACTTACGCTTGGGCACTGTGCCCTTCTGCGCCATGTTCTTGTTTGATGTTCCCTCCAATGTGTGTGTGAGTGGGCACTCGTATACTGTACGTGCATATGTACACATTTGTGCTTGTCAGAGAGTGTGTCTGTGTGTGAGAGAGAGAGAGAGAGAGTGCGTGGGTGGTTTGGAGGGGTGGGCTGCGGGGGGGGGGGGGAGGGGGGGGGTTGTATATCCACTGTCTATAACCCCCTCTGAGGAACAGAAAAACACCTCCTGGGGTCTGCCAAAAACAGTTATCCAAACACCCCCCTCTTCCTCCTCCTTCCTCTCTCTCTCCGCTACCTCCCGACATATGGACACACTTACTCAGCAGTCTCATTGTAAGCCCAACAAAGGGAGTGTATGCAGCGGTCATGGGGGGGGGGGGGGGATAGCCCATTCTGACCTGAGATCAGATTCCCCAAAAAAAAAGTCTTCTACACATCCTGACACTAGTTTCTATATGTCAGTGGTTCTTCGCTTTTTTCAACAACAAAAAAAATAGCAGACCTACAAGCTCGTAGCGCGCCACTCGGTGGCGCGCTACAAGCTTGTAGATCTGCTATTTTTCAACAGCTATAAAGCACGACATGACGCTATGACGCCGAAAGAGGGGGCTCCCCCGCCCAGAATGGGATAGAGAGAGAGAGAGAGAGAGAGAAGTGCAGACGGATTATATCAACTCAGTATGAATCCTCCATCCATCCCCGCACTGCCCCCCCCCCCGCCCCGCCCCATACCCCCCCCCCCCCCAAAGAAAACTTGTCTTCAAAGAGAGAAGAAAAGGAAGAGAAAAAAAACTTGCCCAGTTAATGTGCGGTATACGAGAGAGAGAGGCCAAAATAGAAGAAACATGGAGAATGAAGAGTGTGTGTGTGTGTGTGTGTGTGTGTGTGTGTGTGCACACTGACAGGAAACCAGAGAGTTAATGGGGGAGGGGGGGGGGGGTCTGGACCGGACCGAGGTTCCCAAACACACGGAGAGAGCCGACCGGCCGGAGTCTGTGGTCTCGGCGTATGAAAGTAGGAGGAGGAGAGAGAGAGAGACGGAGGATGTGGTTTTGATGTGGGTTATAAGTCCTAATTTTCCTCCACTGAGGAGGAGACAAAGGGACATTGTACTTTACTGTATATACTGTACTGTAGTACCTATACCTGCCTGCTCATCATAGCCTACTGTCTGTGGTGTGTTCGTTTAACCATATTAACCCTATATTTTGGTTCCGATTTTCTAAAACTGTTCAAAACGGTTTTAATTTTCTAGTATTTAAAGCTCACAATGAGTCCCGTTGCTGGTTTAAAACCCATTCTGGGCCGGGAACCCCTCTTGGTGTTATAGCGTTATGTTATGCTTTATAGCTATTGAAAAATAGCAGATCCACAAGCTCATATGTCTACGAGCTTGTAGGTCTGCTATTTTTTTGAAAAATCGAAGAAAGACCGACACGGAAACGTAGCTTTTTCAGAAAACTGTCGGGATGTAGAAGACATTTTTTTTAATCTGATCTCGGGTCAGAATGGGTTAACTATTGGTCTGAAGGCCTGAAGTGGTTAACACAATGTGTAGGTTTAGGGTTAAGACGAGAACACAACGGCTACCGCATGTCCTTTAAGCAGATGTTGTCCCAGATGCCCGCATTTCCTTGTTATGGGGAGAATGATGTCATCGCAAAATCGGAAACCAAATTGTGATAGGGGAGCGAGCGTGAGAAAGAGAGAGGAAAGAAAAGCCTTCTCCCATTTGAGATTTCACGGTTGTGAGTCTGTCCTTCTATTCTGTAAGTCTGTCTTTCGGCCAAGAAAGACACCTCGCCAAATAAACCTCCTTGCGGCTCTCACTGCTAATGCTAGACATTACCTCAGAGAAGTGGATATATATATATATATATGGATGCAATAGCTGATCCCACAGGTAATACGTTCACCAAACCAGCGAGACCTAGACAGCAGCATAGATCCCAATCTCTCTCTCTCTCTTTCTCTGTCCAAGGCAGACTTATAGGGTATAGTCAGAGTGCAGTATATCCAGGTTGCATGTGTACAAAGGGACATGGAGAGCTGTCACCAGAGTTCAAGGTGAGGAAGGTGGTGTACTGTGTGTGTGTGTGTGTGTGTGTGTGTGTACACACACACACACACACACACACACACACACACACACACACACACACACACACACACACACACACACACACACACACACACACACACACACGCGTGTGTCTCAGGTCCTTATTCTGCTCTGTCCTCTGTCCTCACTCCTAAGGTTATTTAAAGAAGGAAAAGGACATCTATATGTCGTCGTTGTCGGCCTGGTATAATGCATCTCCCCGTGTTTCAGCAGAATGAAGGTCAAAGCAGCTCCTCCTGGTGCAGACCTGTAGATCTGCTATTTTTCAATAGCTAAATGATAACAATGTTTAAAACACAGAAAGGGGTTCCCGCCCCCAAAAAAGACCTGGCCCGTTGCAAGTCTTCCCCCTTTTGCCATTCCCAGCCTGACAAAGTGAGCCTGGGTTTGTATTAGTATTATCACACACACACACACACACACACACACACACAGGCTAACAGGGCTAGGCTAGCTGACTAGCTGTGCTGACAGACACTAATACACTAATGGCGCTGTTCTACATACTCGACATGCAAGTATCTATTGGCAAGTGTTCTTATCCACCCTCAGCTGAACGGGGGGGGGGGGGGGGGGGGGGGGCTCTGCGGTGGCTAAAGCGACCTCAAGACATTGAGGCTTCCGTATCGAAGAATAATAATTCCTTGTGTGGTCGTCTTTTGATTTACAGTACGTGTTTTGCTTTTTCGTCATTGTCTCGCGGCAGGCTAAAAGCAGCGTTATGCTATAGTCAGAATGCAGGGTGTATTACTGCGGAAAAACACAACCGCCCTACCCAGTTGTGTCATGTGACATCTTTTTTTTTAATATGACATCATCCCTGTGTGTCCAGTCGGAGACGCCCCCCCCCCCTCTCTTCCACGCTGCAGACCCCAGATCTGCGGCTGGAGCCTTTTTTCCCTCGCTCTCTGGGACCCCCCTGACCCCCATATATCTGTCCAACCCACACAGCCCATCCACACCCAGTGGTGGGAAGTAACTGAGTGCATTTACTTAAGTACTGTAGGTATTTGTATTTTACTTGAGTATTTCCAATTTCCAATACTTTTACTTACTATACTGCACTATACGTCTCGGATCCAAATGTTGTGTACTTTTACCTAAGTTTTCAGTTACTAGGTACATTGTAGATTATTATTACAAAACATACATTAACCAATTCGGCCCTCTATACACATTGCGAACCATTTGAAAATAGCCGATCTACAAGCTCAACAATGCGACACATTGTGAGCTTGTAGATCTGCTATTTTCAAAAGATTTTTTTTTATACATTCGAAAACTTGAGTACTTTCACTTTTGGCACCTTAAGTACATTTTAACTCCCAATTATTTTGTACTTTTACTCAAGTAAATGTTTTAATTCTGTCCGTTTACTTGTAACGGAGTATTTCTACATTGCAGTATTGATACTTTTACTGTTATTTGTTTTTGTTTAAGTAAAACAACGGAGTACTTTTCCCACCACTGCGTCTCTCTCCTTTTGCATACAGAGGAGGGAGGCCTGCGTGTGTGATGGAGGTGTGTATCGACCCAGGGGGAGGATAAGGCTGGAATACTAATGGTGTTAATAGAATTAATGTTCCTGTCACCCTTGGGTGGGGAGGAGGAGTGTCGGGCCTCTCGCATGCTGTTTGCAAGATGATTGCTTTTTTTTCTCTCTCTCCATATAGTCAACGGCTGCCATCTCTGCACTGTCAAAATCCCCAGCGTTGATTTACGTCTGTCTGTCTGTCTGTCTGTCTGTCTGTCTGTCTGTCTGTCTGTCTGTCTGTCTGTCTGTCTGTCTGTCTGTCTGTCTGTCTGTCTGTCCATATATGTTATACAAATGTCTCCTTTGTTCATTAAGTTATTGATTTTATAAAGTGGTTCTGGTCTATATAAGCTATAAGCTTCTATTCCCTGAGTCTGGGTTGCATGTGGTGTGTGTGTGTTGTGGCTTTGCATGTGTCTCTGTGGCCGCATGCTCGCCATATAGTCCAGAGGAAGGCAGAGAGAGTGTGTGATAATAATGGGACGGTTGACATTTAAAGCAGTATATATTTAGAGGCAGTGAATTTTGGCATCCTTAATCGGGTTCCTTCCTTCCCTCTCTGCAAAGCGGAAGCATTAAACCGTGCCGCGTGATTGGTGGGCCATGTTGAGAACGGCTCAGCTGCAGCTCTCTCTTATGTCTGATTCATAGACTATAGGAGACACAAACCACCTCATACACGTACAGTATACGTACAGTACGTTCACCTGTTCTTCATCACGCTCTCTCTCTATCTCTCTCTCTCTCTCTCTCTCTCTGTCCTTCTCTGTTTCTGTCACACTACCGCTCCCTCTTTCGCACGCACGCACACGCGCGCGCGCGCGCACGCACACACGCAGTACCGTACCTACCTACACACGTACTGTACACTCGTCTGCCTCTCTCTCTCTCCCTCCCACTCCCTGTTCTGTCTCTCTCTCTCTCTCTCTCTCTCTCTCCCTCTCTCTCTCTCTCTCCCTCTCTCTCTCTCACCTTACACTGACCTGTACGGTCTGGGCTGCTCAGGCACAGTATATATATTCTGCATACGCAGCAGTTTCCTCCTCCACAGTCTACAGAGCATGTGTACAGTATGAGTTATGAGCCTGTGAGAGGCGCATGGGAGGTGGGACGCGCGCCGCGTGCGTGTGACTCTGTGTGTGTGTGTGTGTGTGTGTGTGTGTGTGTGTGTGTGTGTGTGTGTGTGTGTGTGTGTGTGTGTGTGCGTGCGAGGGTTGCTGAAGGAAGACATCCTGTCACAAACACATGTCTGAACCAATGAGTATCTCTGCGTTTTCCCCAGTCTGCAGGAAGACGATTGTCGTCACTGCATTCGCACACACGCACACACACGCACACACACACACACACACACACACACACACAAACACAACAGTGTGTGCAAATTGGCCACCACGACTGTAGTACACGCACTGGTGTGTGTGTGTGTGTATTAATTTATGTGTGTGTTTGCCTGTATGCTAATCTGCTCGTGCGCAATGCTGAACATCATAAATATCCATATAAATGTGGCGAACACATGACCGTCCTGTGACCGTCCGTCGTGTTTCACACTGCTTTCCAATTAGCGGACTAATTAATCAAGGCCTTGTTGGTTATTCCTCTCACGTGGTTGGAATGTGTGCGTTGAAAACCAATTGGCTTGTTGTGGTTCTACATGCCGACTGCATTAGGTAGGTATGTTCAAGCAAGCATGTCTAACACCGTCTGCACATGGCTCTGGTCTAGACCACATGTATGTACAGTATACAGTACAGTATGTGTGTGTGTGTGTGTGTGTGTGTGTGTGTGTGTGTGTGTGTGTGTGTGTGTGTGTGTGTGTGTGTGTGTGTGTGTGTGTGTGTGTGTGTGTGTGTGTGTGTGTGTGTGTGTGTGTGTGTGTGTGTGTGTGTGTGTGTGTGTGTGTGTGTGTGTGTGTGTGTGTGTGTGTGTGTGTGTGTGTGCGTGCGAGCGAACGTGCATTTATCAGATATATTATTAGAGCTGTCAAACGATATATTTTTTTAAATCATATTCATCACAGCTTACAATGAATTAACCATGATTAATCCATTTTGGGCGGAAACCCCTTTTGGTGTTTTTTCCAGATATACGGCTTATCTTTCCATCTGGTTTTGGATCTATCACTGTAGGGTGTGTATTCACCCTATAAGCTTAATTAAAAATGTCATTTAGAGATTTGTCATCTAGTTGCATTAGCCTCAATATCGTTTACCGCTAACAATATTGATCTCACAGACAGACGGGGTCACTTAGGCTGCACAACGGCACATTATTTAGTTCAATCCCCCTCCCCCAATCCCACTCCACTCCACTAGACACATCCATTCCGTCACTTCAAACTGTCGTTATTTCCAATAAGACAAAAGGTGACGGCGTAGTCTTAAATGTATATATTCAGTGATTTCACTCAAAAAACCTAGAGAGTCAAAAACGAAACCTACGGTTTTTTGGCCCCCAGGGGTTAACTGGGGACAGGGAGGAACTCCTTATATGGTCAGCACACTCTATAGTAGGGAGGATTATCACAACAAAACAAAAGAATAAGTGATATTTGAATTAAGTGAAATCACTGAATATACCTTTAACCCATTCTGAACGGGAACCCATTTTGGTGTCGGCATCATGTTATGCTTTAGCTATTGAAAAATAGCAGATCTACAAGCTCATATCGCGCCACTCGGTGGCGCGATACGAGCTTGTAGGTCTGCCATTTTTGAAAAATCGAAGAAAGACTAACATTTTTAGAATCTGATCTCAGGTCAGAATGGGTTAATCAGACCAGTGTGTGTCCAGTGGAAACCTCGTATGAATCTGATCTCGGGTCAGAATGCTGGTATTATGCCACTAAACGAGCATTGATATTGGGGGATGCGTGGGATTTGAACTGGGGTCGTGACACGCCATGTATACCGTGTTGAAGCGTGACGGGCGTTGAGACGCCTGGCAGCAGCAGGGTCAATGGAATGCTCTCACAAGACATGGTGAAACCATCCTGTCTTCTGCACTGTTATCTGCACACTAACATGGACTATAGCTTGTTATCCCCCTCCCCAGGCCCCCCCCCACACACACACACACACACACACACACACACCCCAAGTCAAACAAGGGAAAGGAAGACAATAGCAATAACACAACATAGCTTTACATCCCAAAGCATATCTGTGTCACCACACACACACACACACACACGCACACGCTAGCCCCACGCTTTCCGTTGACATCCCGCTGCTCTCTTGCCCCGAGGGGGGAGAGAGCGGTTTCCATGACAACCCTTGTCCGGCGCTGTGGCGTTTTTTCTTATGAGGCAGTTGAATGGGGTCAGACACCCCAGCCACCCCCCGTCACCCCCGCCCCCCCCCCGGTCACCCCCACCCCAAACACCACTGTCTCTCTACAGGCGACTGTTTGACTAGCCACTGTCCTTAATAACAACACCCCCCCACCCCCCCCATGCTGGTGGGTGGCCGAGGTCAAAGTTCACAGCGATGATGTCCCCATGGCTCACTGTGTCCTCACTCTCTCTCTCTCTCTTTCTCTCTCTGTGTGTGTGAAAACCCCAGCGAACAAGATGTAATGACCCCGGGGGCCTCGGGGATCCTAGCAATGGGAGGGAGATCTGTTTTTTTGGAGGGTGTGGTGTGGTGGTGTATACGACGCGGTCACGTGGCTTCCTCGCTTGCCTCTTCGGTGCGTCGTCAACTCCTTGAGACGATAACCTTTTTATAGTAAAACCTTAAATGTACACCACCTCCAGTATAGCTACTGTATATCCTAATGTAGCTATACCGCCCCCCCCATTGCGCTGACAATGTTTTCAAATGTATCTCTTTCACTGTCTTCTCTGTATTCCCGGAGTCCTCTTGTGTTCCTTTGCCTTTCTGCCTCTCGCCCAGGCTCTGTGTTTCTCTTTCCACCAGGAATTGCCCTTATTGCCATATTTCCAATATTTTTTACTCCCAGTCCCTTCCCTCTGTTCCTAAGTGGTGTTAATAGGCGCAGCAGCACGCGTCACACGCATTTATGTGACCCTGATGAAGACAGCGTAGTCCACACGCGTCACACGCATTTATGTGACCCTGATGAAGACAGCGTAGTCCACACGCGTCACACGCATTTATGTGACCCTGATGAAGACAGCGTAGTAGCAGAGCCTCGTAGCGATGTAATCCATTTGTCAATACGAGGCCGCATACACGGTAACATCCTCTGTGTTGAATCTGTAACACTGAGACTGTACACATTTGTGACCAAATTTGACTGGGAGACTGCCATTGGATTTTTTTGAATTTTAGTTTTTTTCATGTCATATCAAAGCAGGGAATCGTAGCTTCAAATTGACATATTAGTTGTTCAGTTTGACCCACCAGTTTTGGAGATATGGCTTATATAGAGTGATGTCTTGCAGAAAACAGCGAGTTGAGAAAACAGGCTTGAAAGGTTCACTCTAACATTACAATAGCATGTTTAAGCATCTTTTTTCATATTTACATGTCAATTTCAGCTCTGACACTTATTTCAGACATGCTCTAGTATGTGAAGAGTCTGCCTGTGCTATTAACTCATTAAAAAAAAAAAAAAAAAAAAAAAAAAAGTTTTTCTCCTCTGGTGAAAAGCTGGAATGTGCGCGATGGCAGTCTCTCAGTCAAATCTGGTCACATTTTAACAAATACACTTAGGGGTCCCATTTGTGGCATGTATAGTATCCTGCTGGCTATAATTTCCTATAGTGTCTTACCTCTTTCCATCTGCCAAATCCTGTCCCACATTTAAAGCCTTATTGCCTTGCTCCGCTGGGAGGCGTTGAAACCATTTCAGCTCATTTTGCCCCTCACCTCGCCTGAACCTTATCCTCTGAGCTACTTTAGTTCTTGATTCATGATCATCGTTATATATATGATCTACTTTAAACAAGATCTGCCTTGGGGGTGTAAAATAGGAAGATTTTCATGGCGTTTTAAAGACCTTTTTGAAGTTCCTTTTGGTGAACGCGGCGGTGTAAACGTCCTGGTTGTGTCTTTGTTGTTCCATGGTTTGAGTGGTTTCTCTTGAATGCATGGCTTTCCACTCCTCTCTGTTTTCTCTATTTTACATCCCTACCCGCTATATTCTTCCCATTGATGGTTTTGAACCCACTTACCGTATCGTTTTCATCTTCTTTCACTAACCCATTCTGACCTGAGATCAGATTCATACGAGGTTTCCACTGGACACACACTGGTCTGATTAACCCATTCTGACCTGAGCTCAGATTAAAAAAAATCTTCGATTTTTCAAAAATAGCAGACCTACAAGCTCGTATCGCGCAAGTAAAATGTCCTCAAAAGTGTTCTCGAAGTACAATACTCGAGTGAATGTATATATCCACTGCTGTGCATATTCCTAGTTTGATAATTAACAGCCGCTATACAGTCTTTTGTTCCTGTGTTTACATACATGTGTATGTGTGTGTATGTCTGGTGAATCGTTGCTCTCTCGGTCGGGGTACTCCACCGTGAATGGTGCCCTTTTCATCCTGAGCGATGAGCATGTTGAGAATGTTGTCAGCAGCTGATTATAGTTGTCATCAGAGGGAAGGCTGCCATGTCATGTGACACCCCCCCCGGTGTGCTGTGTGTAACGGTCTCCTCGCAGTGCCCACACCTCCCCTCTGCACCTTCCATTTACACACTCTTTTGAACACTTTCGCCCCCTCTCCATTTTCCATAATATAGCTTTTTATCTTCTTTGGTTCACCTCAGCTCAACTCTTTTTGCTCTATATACAGTATCTCGTTCAATCTCATTCTCCCTCTGTCTCTCAAGGGACGTCTCTAAAGTACGGGAGCAACAGAGGTGGGACTTATTGCAACGTCAGCTAGTTTTTGTACTTTTTTTATAACCACAAATACTACTCTTTTTTTCTCTCTCTCTCTCTCTCTCTCTCTCCAAACTATACCCCAGGGCCACATGGAGTGGGTCCGCGATGTCCTCTCCGTGCTGGCCGAGTTCATTTTTTGAGTGGCTAAGCAGAAAAAAAAGTGTTCCCACCGCAATCCCTCTCACTCTCACTGAACCCCTCCTGGCCTGTGTCCACTGCAGGCTGCAGCCCAGGCTGGCCTCTGTTCAGAATCATAATGCCAGGCTAAATATAGGCCTCGCATTGTGCCGGCGGACTTAATGTGTGTTTGCGCTGATTATGGTGGAAGCCTGATGTCGTCCCACCACAGACGCAGACCACCGTCTCTGGTTTCTATTTGTGCTGAGGGGCAAACATAAGGGGGGGAAATATATGCTGATATCATCATGCTTGGGGTTGTGAGTTATTTAGCCGAGGACACATTAACCCATTCTGACCTGAGATCAGATTCATACGAGGTTTCCACTGGGACACACACTGGTCTGATTAACCCATTCTGACCCGAGATCAGATTCTAAAAATGTCAGTCGTTCTTCGATTTTTTCCAAAAATAGCAGACCTACAAGCTCGTATGTGAGCTTGTAGCTTGTAGATCTGCTATTTTTAAATAGCTAAAGCATAACATGATGCTAATACCAAAATGGATGCCCGGTCAGAATGGGTTAACTCTCACATTAATGTAACACAGAAAGTGTAAACAAATTAGGGATGTGTGTATCTCGTACCATTAACGGGTTGAATGCCGACAATGTACGAGCCGTCTTTCAGGCTAGACTTGCCTCTGTTTAGAGCTACCTTTGAACAGCCAGGGCACCGACCGCTGAGTTGGTTGTCATGACGAATTGACGATCCACTTTAACCCATTCTGACCTGAGATCAGATTCTAAAAATGTCAGTCGTTCTTCGATTTTTCAAAAAATAGCAGACCTACAAGCTCGTAGCGCGCCACTCGGTGGCGCGCTATGAGCTTGTAGATCTGCTATTTTTCAATAGCTGAAGCACGACATGATGCTAACGCCAAAATGGGTTCCCGTTCAGAATGGGTTAAAACGGTTGTAATCTCTTGTTGTAGTGTTGAAAAATATGGTTGAGAATAACGGTTGAGAAATGACAGAGTTACCGTGTGGCGGTCCCTCTACTGTACCCTCTGTCTACTGTACTGTACTGTCACTGTACTGTACTGACACCCGAAAGCATCATATATACATGCAGTTAATACGTGCGTGTGTGTTTGTGTGTGTGTTAGGTTGCGCACAGGTGGTGAAAAACAACCATGCTGTTTTCGTGTTCATACCCACCCACACACACACACACACACACACACACATAGCTCCATAAGGGAGTGGTTGCACCACTCAAAAATAAACAACAAGTATGGTCAGTGTTATGAGTTATTAAGGATTATATGTTAAAAAAAGATTGCCAAATTGTCTCCAATTCTAAAGCACCAGCTTACCCTCTTGTGGAGTAGCAAATCTTCTCCGATGTCAAATGATGTAGAACATCATTAACCCATGATTTAAAGGTTGGTGGGAGTCTTTCCTTCCATTTAAATGGTATTAGCCGCCTAGCCAAAAGAGAAGCAAAGGCATCTATTCTTCTCGTTTCGCCGGCTAAGACGTAGATCTTGGGGGAAACGACTCCAAACACTGCAATAGTGGCAGAGGGTTCTATGGGCGCACTAAGTGTATTTAGCTTTGGACAAAACCAAAAAGCATGTGCAAGAGTATAGCTTGATCTTGATTGCAGCAACGATCACATAATAGGATCCATGGTAGGATAGTTTTACTTTGGACCGTAGTGGAGGCGATGTGTAACCTTAAACTGAATAATAGTATGCCTTATAGACAGATTGAAGAGGAGTGTATATCCTATCCAGCTCTTCCTTCCAAACATAAGAAATGTGTGTCCCTAACTCTCCCTCCCATTGATTTTTTTTAATGAGGTAAGTGGTTCCAGGTCAAATGAGAT
Source organism: Protomyctophum parallelum (assembly GCF_964188405.1). Classification (NCBI taxonomy): domain Eukaryota; kingdom Metazoa; phylum Chordata; class Actinopteri; order Myctophiformes; family Myctophidae; genus Protomyctophum; species Protomyctophum parallelum. The sequence goes on from NC_139705.1 coordinate 8,423,695, forward strand.
TAATAAAGAGTAATCTGACCCAATTACCCTTTTAGATTGTGGATTGAGCTTTAATAAAGTGTAATCTGACCCAATTACCCTTTTAGATTGTGGATTGAGCTTTAATAAAGTGTAATCTGACCCAATTACCCTTTTAGATTGTGGATTGAGCTTTAAGAATGGAGTCTAACAGGGAGTCTGGTGGTTGTGATGCAGGGAAATCCATAATAGATGATGTTACGAAAATGAAAGAAATCGGAAAAAGCGAGAGGGCGGGGAATATCAGATTTCTACCGTATTTGATGGAAAGACTTTGTGGAAGAGATCCACTGGTTGAAGTGACGCCCTTTTCAGTTTCCACAATACACGTTTCTTACCCTTTTCGCCACAATGAATCCAAAACGTTGAAGGGGCAGAAAGGGTTTACACTAATTCAACCATAACAACTAGGGCTGCGAATCTTTAGGTGTCCCACAATTCAATTCGATTCGATTCCGATTCTTGGGGTGACGATTCGATTCAAAAACGATCTTTTCGATTTTTCCGATTCTCGATTCAAAAAAGATTTTTTTAAAGCAGTTTTTTATTTTTATTAAAAACAATTAAATAGAATTTTAGCATGATCTACTCCAGTCTTCTGGCATGAAAGCAGAGTACATTTAGTAAAAAGCTTGTATAATTGTAAAGGTTTTATCAACTGAATGATTTAAACACACAAAGGTTAAATCCAAGAGTAAGAACATGTCTCATTTATTTAGCTTGGAGGCGCTAAAGCTTTTCAACTTCCTTGAAAAACATGGACTTTTTATTTATTTCAACGTCGTCAGGCCTAAATGGGATAATTAGAAAATTAGCGAGAGATAACCAACCGTCTTGTCGGTGCCGCTGTAGCGTGCTTTTACGTAATCTAGGGTTTTTCTTATTCCATATAAACTCCGATATCAGCTTATCAGGATAAGAAGACAGGGATGCATTGGAACCAGTATAGAAATGTGGGCATAATATTCATTTTGATGGTGTTTATTCCACCTCCCTAATGATGAAGGCAGTTCCTCCAACGCTGCAGATCTTGTTTCTTTGAAAAGGTCTTTAAGCGACCTCAGTCCAGAATGGATTAAAATCATGCGTAACCCAAATTACAAATGGATATATATATTAACACAGGATTTGACTGTGCATAAGTATAGAAACTCAATTGAACGCGCCTCGGATTACAGAGGAAACTGTTGCGGAACTGGCCGTTGAAGGTTGACAGGGAATCGATCCAACGCAACATTTGATGTTTTGCCCCTCGATATTCAGCAGCGATCAATATGGCGTAAAGGGGGGGGGGGGGGTCATTCGAATGCATATCGGTAGCGATTTGTCCAAGGCTCTCAATCCCTTGGAATATTCTCTCCCCCCGTCAAACCAAGTGATTAGAATAGATGTTTGTGAGGAGGAGGGGGGTTAACTGCTTTCAGCGTAGAGTGGAAAGGCAGATCGATAAACTTTATGGAGCCTGGCCAAAAATATAAAGTAATTGTCTTGTATATCGACTCACGCCGCACCACGGCCCATCGTGGCAGATATAGTGCCACCGTGTTGCGACCAGGCAAGGAAGAGTATTGCACTTTTGTTTGTGTGCGAACGGAACAGCCTCTCTCATGATTCAGCCTCTCTCTCTCTCTCTCTCTCTCTCTCTCTTTGTTACTTACATGCTGCTGTTTTTTTTCACTCTCCTCTCCTCTCCTCTCCTCTCCTCTCCTCTCCTCTCCTCTCCTCTCCTCTCCTCTCCTCTCCTCTCCTCTCCTCTCCTCTCCTCTCCTCTCCTCTCCTCTCCTCTCCTCTCCTCTCCTCTCCTCTCCTCTCCTCTCCTCTCCTCTCCTCAGTGGGATGGGAAGTGATGTGTGCAGGTGCGTATTAGCCAGGTGGGATAACATGCGCCTTATGGGGGCTTATATTGTAAAACAGAAACGGGAACAAAACAGGCCATGCGCTGGACTGAGGAGGGGAGCCGACACACACACACACACACACACACACACACACACACACACACACACACACACACACACACACACACACACACACACGCGCACACAGCGAATTTCCACATGCCGCTCCACTGCTGACACCAGAATTCTTCAGCCTGACACAGGTGATGGATTAGATGCGTTATCGAGGCGGAGAGAGGCGCTGTGGTTTTCAGTCTGTCGTGACAGACAGAGAGGGAGAGAGAGAGAGAGAGAGAGAGGGATAGCTCAGTAGCTGCACCTACTCCACCATGAGTGAAGGAATACTATAGCAGCCTGCTACATTTCAAGCTGGGTTTTCCGAGACACGCACAAAAAAACCGCACGTGAGGACATTTTTTTTACACTCGAGGTATAATGAACACTCAGGATTTTGCCGTGTATAGCCTAAAGCCCTGGCTGGAACAAAGTGTTCTGCCGCATGCTACGGACGGGAGCATACACAGTCACTGTGTGTGTGTGTGTGTGTGTGTGTGTGTGTGTGCTCGTGTGTGTGCTCGTGTGTGCGTGTGTGTGCCCTTCGTGCTTGCTCTCTCACCAAAGAGTAGAGAAGGAAATTAGTCTGACGTGGTTGTTGTCCCAGACGGTGCACTTTTTTTCACCGCAGCCTCACTCCTGAAGTGTGTGTGATGAATTTCCCTCCAGAGTGAAACACACCAGCAGGACACCTGACCCTGACACATTACCCACAAACCCCCCCCCCCCCCCCCCCCACACCTCCTCCCTCCCCGTCCACGTCGCACACACAAAGGGGGCTGACTTCATGCCTGGGCTGTGCGCGTATATCACA
>NC_139705.1:8426678-8456678 GCF_964188405.1 Protomyctophum parallelum
GCGAGAGATAACCCGCCGTCTTGTCGGTGCCGCTGTAGCGTGCTTTTACGTAATCTAGGGTTTTTCTTATTCCATATAAACTCCGATATCAGCTTATCAGGATAAGAAGACAGGGATGCATTGGAACCAGTATAGAAATGTGGGCATAATATTCATTTTGATGGTGTTTATTCCACCTCCCTAATGATGAAGGCAGTTCCTCCAACGCTGCAGATCTTGTTTCTTTGAAAAGGTCTTTAAGCGACCTCAGTCCAGAATGGAAATTACAAATGGATATATATATTAACACAGGATTTGACTGTGCATAAGTATAGAAACTCAATTGAACGCGCCTCGGATTACAGAGGAAACTGTTGCGGAACTGGCCGTTGAAGGTTGACAGGGAATCGATCCAACGCAACATTTGATGTTTTGCCCCTCGATATTCAGCAGCGATCAATATGGCGGAAGGCGGGGGGGGGGGGGGGGGGGGGGTCATTCGAATGCATATCGGTAGCGATTTGTCCAAGGCTCTCAATCCCTTGGAATATTCTCTCCCCCCGTCAAACCAAGTGATTAGAATAGATGTTTGTGAGGAGGAGGGGGGTTAACTGCTTTCAGCGTAGAGTGGAAAGGCAGATCGATAAACTTTATGGAGCCTGGCCAAAAATATAAAGTAATTGTCTTGTATATCGACTCACGCCGCGCCACGGCCCATCGTGGCAGATATAGTGCCACCGTGTTGCGACCAGGTGAGGAAGAGTATTGCACTTTTGTTTGTGTGCGAACGGAACAGCCTCTCTCATGATTCAGCCTCTCTCTCTCTCTCTCTCTCTCTCTCTCTCTCTCTCTCTCTCTCTCTCTCTCTCTTTGTTACTTCTCTCTCTCTCTCTCTCTTTGTTACTTACATGCTGCTGTTTCTTTTCCCTCTCCTCTCCTCTCCTCTCCTCTCCTCTCCTCTCCTCAGTGGGATGGGAAGTGATGTGTGCAGGTGCGTATTAGCCAGGTGGGATAACATGCGCCTTATGGGAGCTTATAGTGTAAAACAGAAACGGGAACAAAACAGGCCATGCGCTGGACTGAGGAGGGGAGCCGACACACACACACACACACACACACACACACGCGCACACAGCGAATTTCCACATGCCGCTCCACTGCTGACACCAGAATTCTTCAGCCTGACACAGGTGATGGATTAGATGCGTTATCGAGGCAGAGAGAGGCGCTGTGGTTTTCAGTCTGTCGTGACAGACAGAGAGAGAGAGAGAGAGAGAGAGGGATAGCTCAGTAGCTGCACCTACTCCACCATGAGTGAAGGAATACTATAGCAGCCTGCTATATTTCAAGCTGGGTTTTCCGAGACACGCACAAAAAAAACGCGCGTGAGGACATTTTTTTTACACTCGAGGTATAATGAACACTCAGGATTTCGCCGTGTATAGCCTAAAGCCCTGGCTGGAACAAAGTGTTCTGCCGCATGCTACGGACGGGAGCATACACAGTCACTGTGTGTGTGTGTGTGTGTGTGTGTGTGTGTGTGTGTGTGTGTGTGTGCTCGTGTGTGTGTGTGTGTGTGTGTGTGTGTGTGTGCTCGTGTGTGTGCGCGCGCGTGTGTGTGTGTGTGTGTGTGCGTGTGTGTGTGCGTGTGTGTGTGTGTGCGTGTGTGTGTGCCCTTCGTGCTTGCTCTCTCACCAAAGAGTAGAGAGGAAATTAGTCTGACGTGGTTGTTGTCCCAGACGGTGCACTTTTTTTCACCGCAGCCTCACTCCTGAAGTGTGTGTGATGAATTTCCCTCCAGAGTGAAACACACCAGCAGGACACCTGACCCTGACACATTACCCACAAACCCCCCACCCCACACCACACCTCCTCCCTCCCCCGTCCACCATCGCACACACAAAGGGGGCTGACCTCATGCCTGGGCTGTGCGCGTATATCACAGTCATCCATTTCATATGTCGTCCATTTCTGGGGAGAGTTGTCAACTTGTCAGCACAACTCGCGCTCACACAGGTGGCACCCTCTTCTCTCACACGGTCATGATTAACACAAATGCCCACACACACACACACACACTCTCTCTCTCACACACACACACACTCTCTCTCACACACACACACACACACACACACTGCAGCTGCATGGCTGTAGTGACGGTCGAACCAGTTAAGCCCTATACTTTGTCATACAACGAATATATCGAAAACGACTGAACTCGCAATGTGTCGCGTCATTGCGTCATCACGTGAGCTTGTACATCTGCTATTTCAGAAAACATTTGTGGACATTTTCACCTACTGTATAATGGCATATATACCCAAAATAGGGACGCCATGTTAAAAGTGGTTAAATCGGTCTATTGAAACACAGGTGGTGCAACAGGGTGAGCTTCAGTGCTGGATTGGCTCCACGTGTGATTCGTCAACAGGGCCCTTATTATCGACCCAAATCAACCATTTAGCTCCATGTTTTCGAGGGGCTCCCATATTCGGGGCTATCAGCGTAGATTTTCGTCTTACACACAAACATTATATTCCCGTTGACAATGAATGGAGAATTGACGTCGCACGTGTCTGAGCAAATAATCGACGTGTTTACATCATGATATGATGAGAGCGCCCCTCACTTCACAGGGGTGTGATTTTTTTCCCCCTCTCTCAGATCAAGACTGGCCCTGCGTCACCTGAGTTAGAACGGATGGATGGTATAGAGGCTTATCTCGGCCACTTTAAGTTTGTTCCATTCTGTCAGTGTGATCCTTTTCCTTGTGCTGTCCTGTCCGCCCTCAGTCAGCGCGCCACGATACTGACAGAGAGAGAGAGGGGGAGAGGGAGAGAGGGAGAGAGGGAGAGGGAGAGGGAGGGAGAGAGGGAGAGGGAGAGAGAGAGAGGGAGAGAGGGAGTGTGTGTCTGGCTGCACTTTGTTCAGTCTAATCCAGTGTGTGGGATCAAGCGGATAAATGCGACGGCCTATCTCTGCGACACCCGAGCCTGTTGAACTGGATTAGCTGCAGATGGAAGAGATGGACCCCCAGATAGCTCTCACTTATGAAGTTCAACTTCCTGTCACTGTCCCCACTCACTCTCAGTATCTCTCTCTCTCTCTCTCTCTCTCAGAGGAACATTTTCCGTAGCATTTTCCTGTAATCCCATTCCAGCGCAAGGTTGCGGTGGTGTTCTGTACCCCGGGGGTGGGTGGTCAAAAAGCTCCAGTGTGTATATCCCATTCTGACCTGAGATCAGATTCATACGAGGTTTCCACTGGACACACACTGGTCTGATGAACCCATTCTGACCTGAGATCAGATTAAAAAAAATGTCAGTCGTTCTTCGATTTTTCAAAAATAGCAGACCTACAAGCTCGTAGCGCGCCACTCGGTGGCGCGCTACGAGCTTGTAGATCTGCTATTTTTCAATAGGTAAAGCATAACATGATGCTAACACCAAAATGGGTTCCCGTTCAGAATAGGATATAGGTTATACCATCTCTGCCAGCCATGAAGGTGTGGTGGTAGAATCCTGTTCGCTCTCTCGCGGGGTGGGCGTCTGTATTGGTGTTGGCAGACACCTCTCCTGTTGGGAGACACATTAACATCCCTCAAGGCTTGGTGGGGGTTGGAAAATTGCACAAAAGTCTGCAAGGCAAACCGCACTCAGCAGGTAATAGTTTACAGCTGTGTGCCTATTAAAAGGTGTATTTTTGAGAGAGTCATAATATGACGTCGTCATGCAGCACGTCATTGAGTCTTTTTAGTCACACCGATTATTGTTCTTTTGAAGTATTTATAACAATCGCCATTTCCCTTTGGCCAAAGTACGCATTCCCACAAGCAGGCAGTTGTGGGTACAGTGTGTTCCAGCATTGTTATTAATCGGCCTTGTTCACAAACTGTACACATGCAGTACTGTCACTACCGATAGCCACACTATTATTAGTCTTGATAGAGAGATTAAAATACTGCAGCTGTTTTGTGTAGATGGCTTTACATACAATATATATATTTAACAATTCCACAATGTTTGTACATGTCGTACTGTGCATGTTGCATAACACACAGTGTGCATTCATAGACTCGACTGTAATTTTGGCCCCTTGGTTTTTCCTTTCTCTCTTCAGGCTGCAGCATCCTTAACCCATTCTGACCGGGCACCCATTTTGGTGTCAGCATCATGTTATGCTTTAGCTATTTAAAAATAGCAGATCTACAAGCTTGTAGGTCTGCTATTTTTGAAAAATCGAAGAGCGACTGACATTTTTAGAATCTGATCTCAGGTCAGAATGGGTTCATCAGACCAGTGTGTGTCCGGCGGAAACCTCGTATGAATCTGATCTCAGGTCAGAATGGGATAATAACGCTGCATATACACACACACACAGACACACACACACACACACATTCGTCGCACACTTTTGCCCCGGATTTATTCTGCACTTTCACTCGGGTTAAATTGCTTCACACAGACACACAGATTCTCTGGGGATCTGTTCCCTGGCACAATCTAACAAACCAGAGGGAGAGGGGTGGGAGAGGGAGGGAGAGAGAGAGAGAGAGAGGAGGGCAATTTGAATCGGGGCCGTTTGGTCAATCTTCAAATATGTTTTCCAGGGTGCTTACAGGCCCTGATCAAAACCTTCCTGTTTGCGTAGCTATAAGCTATATACCACTCCTCCTCCCTCCACCACCTTGCTCCCTCCACCTCCTCCTCACTATACTGCTGCATCATGCAGATAGTAGTGGCACGTCGAATTGGAGGCAGAAGACTTATTCGACTTCTTGACGGAGTTTTCTTTGCCACACGTGGCACTATATAGAGGGTATGTGCATGCTTAAAGTGAATGGCACATCGAGAGGCAAATCGAGTGGCAAAGCAACATGCAAAGGGAGTTTAACATTCAGTATAGAAAATACATGCCATTCATGTCATGATTGGGTTTTCTTATAAGTTCCTTATTCTTTTCTTTTTCTTTCCTTCTGTAAAACACAAAACTTGAACCCCCGCACGGCTGAAATCAGGAAGGTCCTTCTCCGGTCCTCATCCATGGTATAGAAATGGAGCGTTGTGTGAATTTGAATCCGAGAGTCTTGAGTTTGTTTCCTCATCATCCTTTTCCCCAGGTTCAAGGTGTATATAGATCAGATTTTTCCACTGGAACAGTACAAGTACAGCGTGACCCGGCACTAGGCCGCCCGCCCCCGAGGTACACACGTTCATCCATCTTCCCCCTTTCCTCTCCTCCCTCACTACTTTCCTCGCTTTTCGCTACCCTGGGAGCCACCGGTGAGACGGAGGACAGGGAGAGCTAATGGCTGCGGTGTTGAACTGGGTGGGGCCGGGGGCCGGGGGGGGCCGAGGCAAAAAACGCTCCTCTGGTCCTCCCCGAAATAGAGGGGCAAGTAATACTCTCCAAGGGGGCTTCGAGGTTAGGAATCCAACCTGTTAGCTGCCGCTCCACCACCACCCCACCCCATACTCCCCCCGTCAGCCTGATAAATAATGCAGGGTCAGAGAGGTGGAGGCACAAAGGTGGGGGGGGGGGGGGGGGGGGGGGGGGGGGGGACCTATAAGTGCGCGCGTTTGATAGGGCGGGCTAAATAAGACGAGAGGGAAATGGATGTTTCAAAGCCGAGGTGAATTATGTTGTGTGTGTGTGTGTGTGTGTGTGTGTGTGTGTGAGGGTGTGTGTGTGTGTGGTGTGGAGAGTGGAGAGATGCCGCCGCTGGCTGTTTGCTGTGTATACTGTGTACAGTATGTGTGGGAGAGCGATTGAGAGAGTGTGAAGTGTGTGTGTTGTTTTTACAGAACAGTTCTGTGTCCGAGAGGTATCTGAATCTGAAAGACAGAGGTTTTCTTTTTTTCTTTTCCTTCTTTCTCTCTCTCGCTCTCGCTCTCTCTCTCTCTCTCTCTCTCTCTCTCTCTCGCTCTCGCTCTCGCTCTCTCTCTCTCGCTCTCGCTCTCGCTCTCTCTCTCTCGCCCACCCAAAGCCAAGCTGGCGAAATACTTCACAGAGCCCTGGGAGATGTTCTATAGTACCCCGCCTCGCACGCACACACACACACACACACACACACACACACACACACACACACACACACACACACACACACACACACTCCTCCTCCTCACGAGTGTGTGTGTGTGTGTGTGTACGTTTGTGTATACGCTTGCAGAGTTTTTCGGCTTCTGTTGCAAACATCTCCTTAATATGGAAAGCAGCTGTGTGTGTGTGTGTGTGTGTGTGTGTGTGTGCGTGTGCGTGTGCGTGCGTGCGTGCGCGCGCTTCAGTTCAGAGGCCCCTGGGTGGCAGTTAGGTTTTGTGAGTGTGCGTGATAGTGATCTGATTCAGATGAAGTGCAAGGCCTGCAAGGGAGGAAGGTCAGGTTATCTGGCTGCCCTGCTTATAGGACACATATCACACCATGACACACTGTCCCTATGGACACACGCGCACACACACACACACACACACACACACACACACACACACACACACACACACAGGCATCCACAAAATGAACACAGACACTATGATAGTGTAGTGCAGCGCAGCGCGCGTGCATCTGGTCTGGCCCTTATATATTGCCGACATGCTTTATGGGCGCGCATGTTTGTTTATAGGTCTCTAGTCCCTCCGCACTGCAGCGTCAGTAACCAGACGGAGGCTTATATATACATCCACCCCCTCCACCCCCACAGCTTGTCTCTCTCTCGCTCATCTGTCGTCCATAATGGTTTTAACGTAGAACACGTCCTCTCTCCTCTGCGGTGCCTGATTTATGCTGTCATGCACCCGGAAACGCTCAGACAAGACCGCTTTTTGGGGGGGTTGTTGTTGTTGCAGCAGCGCAGACAGTCGACGCTTCGCCTGCACGCCTTATACCGTTCTTTAGCGCTCCTTAAGCGGCCTTTGCTGCTACATTTCGGTGCTCTTGACACCCCCCCCCCCCCCCAAGGTTGGTGCCCTGTGCTGCAGCACCTAAAGCCCTTTCATTAACCCAAAAAATGCCTTTCTGACGGTTTTCTGAAAAAGCCATGTTTCTATGTCAGCGGTTCTTCGATTATTCAAAAAATAGCAGACCTACAAGCTCGTAGCGCGCCACTCGGTGGCGCGCTATGAGCTTGTAGATCTGCTATTTTTCAATAGCTATAAAGCATAACGTGATGCTAACACCAAAAAGGGGTTCCGAAGTGGAGCTCGAGGGCCGTACGGCTGCCCACAGTCAGGGTCTGGGCAAGCAAAACTCTATTATAGCTTTGAACTTGAAGCTCCAGACGGTGAACTTCGCCTTCACCTCTCCGCCCCGCTAAAACAGCTTTGACACATGCGTATATACAGATGCACGCATGCACACACACACGTGCTGAAAGTTGCCGCGCCACGCACATTCCCTCGCATATACATTGCGTTGTGCGCGGGCGTCACACGCACGCACACACACACACACACACACACTCCCAGTAGATCTTCTTTTGATAGACACGCGACCTTGACTTTCCCCTCTCTGGTACATAACTAATCTAGGGCTGCTCTTTGGTGCTGTCACTGGCTGAACAGACGGATGGATGGATGGACGGATGGATGGATGGATGGGTGGGTGGAGAGATGGAGGGAGGGATGACCAGATGATAGAGGCATCATCCCACGCGTGTGTGTGTGTGCGTGTGCGTGTGTGTGTGTGTGGAGGGGACAGCCTGTGGTGACATGTGTGGGAACAATGGCTTCTCTCACGCCAACATCTAGTTGGTGATTTTGTTTTTTTAATAGCAGACCTACAAGCTTTTTTTAAATTCAAAGTGCTGTGTAATCTGTAAATGATGTCGGTCTTTCATTTGGTATATATGGAGCGCAAGGTTGCTGCGTCTCTATGAAACGGTATAAGCGAAAACGGAAGTTCGGTGAAATCGGATTAATTAAGTATACTTGCGCACTGAACTATGGGCGAAATCACATCGGAAATGACTCCCATCTAAGGCATTTCATTGCCTTTTCATGTGGTTGACACAAGTATCGGCTACGTGTTACTGATTATGGGGGAATTTTACATTATTTTAAATCCATTACATATTTGCTGCGTAATGGGGGTGATGAGGTGCCTTACAATTAACCCATTCTGAACGGGAACGCATTTTGGTGTTGGCATCATGTTATGCTTTAGCTATATTGAAAAATAGCAGATCTACAAGCTCATAGCGCGCCACAGAGTGGCGCGCTACGAGCTTGTAGGTCTGCTATTTTTTTAAATCGAAGAACGACTGACATTTTTAGAATCTGATCTCAGGTCAGAATGGGTTAATCAGACCAGTGTGTGTGCAGTGGAAACCTCGTATGAATCTGATCTCAGGTCAGAATGGGTTCATCAGACCAGTGTGTGTCCAGTGGAAACCTCATATGAATCTGATCTCAGGTCAGAATGGGTTAATCAGACCAGTGTGTGTCCAGTGGAAACCTCGTATGAATCTGATCTCAGGTCAGAATGGGTTAAACACAACGAGCACAAGGAAACGACACTCTGCAGAGTGCTAATCAGAGGGAAATTACAATCGCAGATTTGTGGAGAATTAAGACGGAACGAGACCTCTCTGAGCTGTGAATGTTTTGCAACATGCAATAACACTCACTCAGGTCGCACCATCTGAGGGGCACATTCTATTGTCAAACGGATTGGCATTACGGGTGGTTTGTAAAAGGAACTTTCCGCTGTCCTAAACCACGTGTGCATAAGATGTAGCAAATATAGGGAAAGCGCCTCGACACGCCTGCAGACCAGTGTTGTTTTCGTCGACTAAAACTAAGACGAAAAATGTTCTTCGACTACCTTTTTTCACTGACGAAAACTAAATGGAAACTAAATGAAAACTAAGCTACGACGACTAAAACTAAGACTAAATATACTGACAATTTCGTTAACAAAAAAAAGCTAGACTAAAATGTTAGGAAGGGACTAGTGGACAAGAGATCCAGTATAAGTCATTTTACACATGGTTGCCTGCTGAAAATAGCAGATCTACAAGCTTGTAGATTGGCTAGTTTCAGCAAGTGTAAAAACAAAAAAACGTCATTACGACGGCATCAACGCCCGCCAATTCTTTTTTTTTGTCGACTAAATCAACTGTATATTTAGTCGACTAAAATCTTATGACATTTAGTCGACTCAAACTAGACTAAAACTAAAGCATTCCAGGTGACTAAAATGGGACTGAAACTAAATTAAAACTATTCAAGAGACTATGACTAAAACTAAAATCAAAATTTGCTGCCAAAAACAACAACTGCTGCAGACACAACTCCACCCCAGCAAATACAGGCGTCGGCAGAATGAACAGTGGGGTTGTGTGGCCGCAAGATAACGTTTACGCACAGTGGAAGCTCCTAAATGCGTAATTCACAGAGAATGTGTATTACTTTGCGGATAAAGGATGCCGTACGATGGAGGCCATTGTCTGCATGAAGATGAGAAGGAGAGCGGTCACTGGTTTGTCTAGGGTCAGGGAGGTCGCATGCGTCATATAAAGTATTTATATATATATATTACTGTTTTAGCTCGGTGGTCTTGGCTTCGAGTTCAAAGGTTTAACGAGGGTGTATCCATCACCTGTGGGTGAAACGGGAGAGTTAAATAGATGTACGGTGTTTAAACAGGCCTGCAGGGTCAAATGGGTGTTTATACAAATAATTCTTAGAAATGGCTTTTATCTTGCTCAGCGTTACAGATGAAGGGGGGGGGGGGAGGGGGGTTTCCCTGCAATAAATACATCTAGACTGAAAGTGAAACCACCGTGTGACACCATCTTAATTCTCCAAGCAGGAGGAAAAAACACCACGCTGTATATAAGATCTCTCTATGCAAATATTACTGTATCACTGCCCCAGGTCTGGTCTCTTAACCGCTCTTCTTTTTATGCTCTATCTTAACCCATTCTGGGCGGGCACCTATTTTGGTGTTAGCATCATGTCGTGCTTTAGCTATTTAAAAATAGCAGATCTACAAGCTCATATCGCGCCACCGAGTGGCACGCTACGAGCTTGTATAGGTCTGCTATTTTTTAGAAAAATCGAAGAACGACTGACATTTTTTAGAATCTGATCTCAGGTCAGAATGGGTTCATCAGACCAGTGTGTGTCCAGCGGAAACCTCGTATGAATCTGATCTCAGGTCAGAATGGGTTAAGTGTCACATTCTCTCCGCCATGGCCACTCCCACATTCATTTCCACCACACTGCAGTCCCGTTTATACACACCTGTCTTCAGCTCCCTCGTCAGGCCACCTGTGAACACTTTGCCAATCAACCTGCTGCCTATAAAAGACCGGACTCTTCACTAACTCTCATTGTCAGTTCATCGTTTTGGTGTCATGGTTGCTTGTCTAGTCCTGTTTTTACTATACTTTGTCATTTTGCAATTGCCTGATTCCCGCCTACTACTCGGTGTAAGATCTGCCTTATTCTTCATTCAATACTTGACTTCTATTCGTGTTTGTTGGGTTCGACTCTGTCTACATCCGCGACACGTTCTTCGATTTTTCAAAAACAGCAGACCTATACAAGCTTGTGTAGGTCTGCTGTTTTTCAATAGCTAAAGCGTAGCATGAAGCTAACGTGTGTGTTTGTTTCCCTGTGTGCTCCTCAGATCCGCGCGGACGGGCCCCCGCACGGCGGCGTCCAGTACGAGACCATAACCATCAACAAGGACGGGAGCCCCATCCTCCGAGACATGGCCTTCTCCCTGGACCGCGCCTTCCTCTACGTCATGTCCGAGAGACAGGTAAGGCGTTCGTGGCGCACGCACGCACACACGCACACAAACACACGCGCACAAACACACGCGCACAAACACACGCGCGCACAAACACACACGGACATCAAAGCACTGCTTACTCAACTCGCATGCAACAGTTCAATGGTATACACACATCAGAGGAGTGAGCACACACACGGCGTTCGTAAACGACTTCAAAGTTAATGTGTTGCATGTCTGCCTGCGCGCGTGCGTGTTGAATGTTGGGGCGAAGCGCGGGCTCTGTATCATTCCTTTTGGTGTCAGCAGCATGTTATGCTTTAGCTGTTGAAAAATAGCAGATCTACAAGCTCGTGGCGCGCCACCGAGTGGCGCGCCACGAGCATGTAGGTCTGCCGTTTTTGAAAAATCTAAAGAAAACCAACCGACATAGAAACACGGCTTTTTCAGAAAACTGTCAGGATGTGTAGAAGACATTTTTTATAGAATCTGATCTCGGGTCAGAATGGGTTAACCATGGGTGGCACACAGCGGGGGGGGGGGGGTTGTCACATGGTCCGATAATGAAGGGGGAGCGATGCGTTGGAGGGCAGGAGGATATAGAAGGAACGCAAATGAGAAAGTAGAAACAGAGTGGGCACAGATGATAGAGAGAGAGAGAGAGTGTGTGGGAGAGAGAGAGAGGGGAAGAAGAATGAAGGGTATCCGCTCGCTGGCTGGCTGAGGAGGAGGAGGAGGAGGAGGAGGAAGGAGAGAGGAAGAGTGATGAGAGAAATAGGGACAGCTAGAAGTGTGTGTGTGTGTGTGTGTAGCTGTATGGAAAGAAGAGAGAGAGTGCAAGGTCACCCTTCCACACTTCTAATGAAGTGACATAGCATGGCGGGGGGCGCGTCTGTGTGTGTGTGTGTGTGTGTGTGTGTGATGGGGGGGGGGGGGGGGGGGAGTGTTGCCATTGATGGAACCGACAGAGAGAGAGAGAGAGCTGAGGAGAGGGGAGCAGCAGGGGAGCGTGCCAGCGCTCACTGGCCCCAGAGACAGACGGCTTTGCTGGGCTGTCAGCGTCGGGTGATAGATGGCCGTCCTACTCCCCCCTTATCTCTGCTTTTAACACACTCAACAACCAGCCTGAGCCATGCCTCACAGGTTAGACACCACAGTGGATGGGTGGATGGATGGGTGGATGGATGGGTGGGTGGATGGATGGGTGGGTGGGTGGGTGGGTGGATGGATGGATGGGTGGGTGGGTGGATGGATGGATGGGTGGGTGGGTGGATGGATGGATGGATGGGTGGGTGGATGGATGGATGGATGGGTGGATGGATGGATGGATGGATGGATGGATAGAAGAAATGAAGGAAGGAAGTCAGCCAAGCTAGTGAAATGGCCGAACTATAAGCTCCAACAGTCCATTGCATTGTGACGGTTTGTGACTTGTGAGCTTTACAGTTAATGTGGTTAAACATCAGCGGTGGCGGGGCGTGGTGGTGGAAGGTGAATTTGTGTTTTCGGGGGCATTCAAATGATCGTGTCGTGTTGCTGTGTGCATATCTGTGATATTATTATTTTTTTTCCTTTTTGAACTTTTTGCTTTGGTTTCACTCGTGACTATTTTGGCGCGGATATAATATAAAGGGCTTTTGTTGTGAAAGCTCATGACTCCTAGTCATCTGGAGAAATGACGTTGGTGATAGTTATTCTCTCTCTCTCGCTCACACTCACACCCATGCACATTTGTGCGTGTGTTATGTGTGTATGGGTTGACGCAGACAACAAACACATGCTCACGCGTGATGTGATGATGTTGGGTGCTACAGTATACTTGACAGTCACAGGCATGTGACGAAGTGAGAAGCAGCAGCCAGCTGGGCCATTTTGTTCCCTGACTATACTATTTGTAAATTAGTAAATCAGGTTTCACAGTGAGATACTAATACTAAACTCATAAACTACGGTTTCATCAAGAGAACCAACCAGGCCCAGGCCGTAGCGTAACGGTCTGGGCACCGGACTGGTAATCCAGTCGCAGTGTGCCGCGGGTTCGACTCCCGGACCCGACACGGCCTTTACTGCATGTCATCCCCCCATCTCTCTCCCGTTTCCTGTCAGCCTACTGTCTGTCCCTTCAAAAATCAATTAAAGGCGTAAGCCGCAAAAAAATATCTTAAAAAAAAAAAAAAAAAAAAAAAAAGAGAACCAACCAGCAGTACCGACGAAATTGGACTGCCCCTTTGTGGACTTTATCCCATTCTGACCTGAGATCAGATTCTAAAAATGTATGTTTGAAAATGACAGTTTTCTGAAAAAGCCATGTTTCTATGTCAGTCGTTCTTCGATTTTTCAAAAATAGCAGACCTACAAGCTCTTAGCGCGCCACTCGGTGGCGCGCTAAGAGCTTGTAGATCTGCTATTTTTCAATAGCTAAACACCAAATGGGTTCCCGTTCAGAATGGGTTATATAAAATGTATACCATATGTCTGAGCTCTCACACACAGTCCCCTATTTCTTTAGGGATTATTCTAACTTTTCTGACAGGCAGAAAAATGATCTCATATCCCCTGAAAGTCCTCCCTAGGGTATACTCGATCACATTGTTCTGAGCACTGCGATCGCAAGTCATTGTTGGCGATGGATTCACGAGTGTGTCTCGGCTTTCTTGTTTTATTCACTGTTACTGCCACAACATAAAGCATATGAATTGTGTCTCAGAGCGGGGCGATATACTGAAACAGGAGATACTTTGTGATATTGTTGTTGTGACTTGTGAGCAAAACTGTCGGGGCTTATATGGTTTGTAAGCTTCTCTGTATACCCTACATATAATATTTGACGGAAACAAACACATATATGTGTTTATGTCACACGTATATGAGATATATGTTGAGCGTTGGACTCATTACATCTCGGAGGTTCACAACATTTCATGAATGGGGTCTTTGGCACACTCCAGCTTGTTTCACGCATGGCGACATCGCTTCATTTTAAAGCCATTCCCTACAGCTGGCAATTCATTAGGATTAATTAGCATTAATTCAAACTCTTGTCGTCGTCATTGAGAACACTCACGCGAACATTCCAGACTGGATATCATACGTGGCGATGGTGAAGCCATGCTATTTATGTAACTATCACGCCTCCAGGACGACATCATGAGGTCCCCCTCTGATCTGAGAGCTGCTCTTATTTATGTAACTATCACGCCTCCAGGACAAACATCATGAGGTCCCCCTCTGATCTGAGAGCTGCTCTTATTTATGTAACTATCACGCCTCCAGGACGACATCATGAGGTCCCCCTCTGATCTGAGAGCTGCTCTTATTTATGTAACTATCACGCCTCCAGGACGACATCATGAGGTCCCCCTCTGATCTGAGAGCTGCTCTTATTTATGTAACTATCACGCCTCCAGGACGACATCATGAGGTCCTTCTCTGATCTGAGAGCTGCTCTTATTTATGTAACTATCACGCCTCCAGGACGACATCATGAGGTCCTTCTCTGATCTGAGAGCTGCTCTTATTTATGTAACTATCACGCCTCCAGGACAAACATCATGAGGTCCCCCTCTGATCTGAGAGCTGCTCTTCTCCTCCTGCTAGCTCGCCGTAGGCCCGGGAGAGCTGCACGACGCTGTGAGACGCAGCGGGAGGGCAGAGCACACAGAGCACATATCCTATAGCTAACACCGCCACCACCGCCACCACGCCATGGGGTTTTGGCTCCGGCTTGTGTTTCCTACAGGGAATAACAACGTGGCCCTCTGTGTGTGTGTGTGTGTGTGTGTGTGTGTGTGTGTGTGTGTGTGTGTGTGTGTGTGTGTGTGTGTGTGTGGCACAGTGGGTGGGAGGGAGGGAGGGATTGGGGGCCACTGGAGAAGAGAGTATAGCGTTTTGGTGCGGGCTGAGTTGAGCACACACTCCAGGGCTCTTGGCTGTCTGCTAGCTAGCTCTCCAAGCCTCCCATCACACCCATCTGTGTGTGTGTTGTGGCAGGAGTGAGGAACATGTGGGATGTGTGGCATACACACACACACACACACACACACACACACACACACACACACACACACACACACACACACACACACACACACACACACACTCACGCATACGCACACACACACGCGCACACTAAATACACACAGTTGCTCAGTTCTTATTTGCATAGGCACATAAATGCTGTACTGGCACTTGCGTTCACAAGTACACACTCACACAAAAAGTATAATTACACACAGCATGAAAAAACGCCAGTCGCGCGTTCTAGTATTTGAATGGCGCGTCCATATGGCTTTTGGAGGCTTTTCATGTAGAGCCTTTCTCTCCTTTCGCTCTGTCTCACGTGCACACGCACGCGCACACGCACGCACACACACACACACACACACACACACACACACACACACACACACACACACAGTATATATAGTTTACACCTACTGCATATGCATAGACCCTCTTCAATTGGACTCTCAGAAACTCTTTGAGCCCATTCAATGCGCTCGCTTGTTCCCTTTTTAGCACGCCCGCATCTCTCTGAAAAGAAGCTGACTTTGTGTTCTGTCCTCCTACCCTTCATCTCTCTCTCTCTCTCTCTCTCTCTCTCTCTCTCTCTCGTACAAAGTGGGGAAAAAAACACACTCCCACAGCAGCCCACGCACGCACACACACACACACACACACACACACCATCACTCAATCACCACCGCACATGCACCCCCCCCCCCCTCCCTCCCTCCCCCCACCCCTGTTTCACATTCGATCCGCATCTTAAACGGGCGCTTTTGTTTTGTAGATGTAACGACAGTGAGCATCCTCACATTAACGACGCGCTACGATTGGCTCAATGTGAAGCGCTGCACTGGAACTGATGAAAAGACCTGGCTCACTGACTTCTGTTCTCCACCAGCGTTGTGTGTGCGCGCACGCGCGCGTCTGTGTTTGTGTGTGCGCGTGCGCGTGCGTGTGTGTGTGTGTGTGTGCGTATACACACTTTGCTATAGGGTGCTGCATCATCGCCGACAGGCCAGAGATGCACACAGCAGCAGCAGGTTCTCGTCACAAGATGGATCTTCAGACATCTGTGTCTTCTGTTGTTTTGCACCGCCTCGCTTCTTTGTCCCTCTCTATATCCGCCATCTCGGCGTGTCTCCACTTTGACACGGCCGAGCGACGCCAATAAGGCGTGTTTTGTTGGCGTTCGTTCGTTCGTGCCGCTCTTGTTGTTGTTCAGGCGCCGCGATGGCGACGTTTTTTGCATCGCTGCCGGTATGGGGAAAACGTGTCCGTCTGTTGTGTCCGCACGGTGCCTCGTACATTCGTACGACT
Organism: Protomyctophum parallelum; assembly: GCF_964188405.1. Classification (NCBI taxonomy): domain Eukaryota; kingdom Metazoa; phylum Chordata; class Actinopteri; order Myctophiformes; family Myctophidae; genus Protomyctophum; species Protomyctophum parallelum. The sequence continues at coordinate 8,442,721 of NC_139705.1, forward strand.
TTGTGTGTCTGTGTGTCTGTGTGTCTGAGTGTCTGAGTGTCTGTGCTATGTTTTTAGACCAATTCACTATCAAGGACCACACCATACCAAAATGAGGACGTTTAACCCATTCTGACCTGAGATCAGATTAAAAAAATGTCAGTCGTTCTTCGATAATAAAAAAAAATAGCAGATCTACAAGCTCGTAGCGCGCCACTCGGTGGTGCGCTACGAGCTTGTAGATCTGCTATTTTTCAATAGCTAAAGCATAACATGATGCTAACACCAAAATGGGTTTTCCGTTCAGAATGGGTTAACAGATTTCATTAACGAAAGATGCGTGAAACGATGACGGAAACGAATAATAACTAGAACTGCACTAGTGCATACTTGCTCGTTGCACACTAGTAGGCCACAAATGGCCTACTAGTGCGCAAGCAGAGCGCGCAAGTACTTTCGACCGCTACACAAACTGTCAAATCTCAGTAATGACTACTTGTGCCTGATACGGCAGCGGTGCCAGAATGAAACAATGGTAATTGTTTTTATACACTTCAGGAACACAATGTTGTAATGAATAATACGTATAAGTGACGACTTTGGATGGTGACGTATATGTCAATAAGTGCCTCCCAAGACTAAAACATATCGTCATTACGTCACCCATCGAAAACCAAATGCACTCAGTGCATACGAAAATAGCAGACCTACAAGCTCGTAGCGCGCCACTCGGTGGCGCGCTACGAGCTTGTAGGTCTGCTATTTTTTTTTAAATCGAATAACCACCGACATAGAAACGTAGCTTTTTCAGAAAACTGTCAGGATGTAGAAGACATTTTTTTTAATCTGATCTCAGGTCAGTGGAGGTGGCTTGATAGGAGGTGGACGTATACTGTATAGCTGGGTTGGAGGTGCGGTCCTGCTCCTGAACTCCATTATAATCCTGTCATTTGGGTGCTTGGGATGGGGAAGCAGAGCCCGGGAGGAGAGGGAAAGGTCAGGACTGTTTTAGGAGATTGTCTCCTAGACATATGGTTGCTCTCTCTCGCTCTCTCTCTCTCTCTCTCTCTCTCTCTCTCTCTCCCCTGGTATGTGTCACGTGAAAGCTCTTGAAATGTTTTACATTCCCGAAACACCTTTCCTGGTTTAATATTGCATCAAAGGCCTGTGTGCGTTTCAAAGGGAATTGTTCATGTATAGCACTGTAGGTGCTGCTGAAACAAGAGCACGCTGTGAAAACCTGCAGTGTTTAACCCATCCTGACCTGAGATCAGATTCATACGAGGTTTCCACTGGACACGCACTGGTCTGATTAATAAAGGCTCTAGCAGTGATTCTCGACCCGTTTAATTTCAAGGACCCCCAGTTTGTCATGCATTTGTCATGCACGGACCCCCCATTTAATGGCATTTCTACCTCTGGGACCCCCCACATTTATATTGTAAAATCAATGTTAATTTAACTCTGAGAGTATATATACAAATGGAACCAAATGGACCCGCACTCTCAGAGTTACAGACCCATATTAAAGGCGCGCTGACACGCCCCTCGGGAGATAAGAACGGCTATCAAACAATGCTATCATGCAAGCTTTCCCCATCGACTTCTATGCGGGCTCGCATAGCAACTTATGCTACTATTTTGGTGTCACATTTAGAGTCATAATTGCTATAAATGTAATTGAAAAAAATATATATTTCGCTCGAAAATCCTCGTTACAATGACATTGAGTTGACGTGTAAGTTTTAGGGTAAACTGTTGCATAATCGCAATTTCGCGTGACGAGTTCCATGCTCTCCGTCTCCCCCCGCTGACATGGCCTCAAACACGGCTAAGTGCTGAACAGGGCTCCGTGCTGCGGAGCTTCACAGGTTACCACTGCCTGTCTAGTGGGGGGAGACGGAGAGCATGGAACTCGTCACGCGAAATTGCGATTATGCAACAGTTTACCCTAAAACTTACCCGTCAACTCAATGTCGTTGTAACGAGGATTTTCGAGCGATTTTTTTTTTTTCAATTACATTTATAGGTTCCGAGACACCAGCATGTGTGTGTGTGTGTGTGTGCGTGTGCGTGTGCGTGTGTGTGTCTACGTGTTTAGAGGAGGTGTATGAGGGCATCTCTCACCCTGGCTTATCCACCCACGCCGTGCTAGCGAGCTGCTCACAAGTGTCTTTGTTGTTGGTTTATCAACACAATGCAGCAGCGTGGATAAATAACAATGCGCTTCACACATAATATAGGCTATAATACGCACGCAACACACACACACACACACACACACACACACACACACACACACACACACACACACACACACACACACACACACACACACACACACACACACACACCCCGTGCTCAATCAAAGGCGGGCGGGTCTTTCGGGGTGGATTATCAACGTCTCGGTGAATCCTCGTCCTCGTTGCCATTGTGTGTGTAGTGCGGTCGGGGTATGATGATGAGCGCTGGCTGGCTGGCTCTCAGCAGTGTGAGTGAGCACTCATCACACACGGCTGAGAATCGGTGCGGCTGCGTTATTGCATTGCCCGGGCAGCTTTTGGTCAGCGGTGTATAGCTGTAATGTATTATTCATTGGGAACAATCAGGATTTCACATCTGAGGGATTTTTGAAGTGACACCTGTGGAGTGGACTCGGTGTCATTCAAAAAGGCTTTTTTTTACCCCAACAGAGAGAGAGAGAGAGAGAGAGAGTGGGAGGACTGAGTGTGTCAGTTAGGTGGGGAAAGAAAGGTTCTTGATTTGTGTGGCGAATGAATGTTTTTTTTCCCCTTGGTGTTAATGTATTTTGACCTGAGATCAGATTCTAAAAAATGTCTTCTAAATCCTGACAGTTTTCTGAAAAAGCCATGTTTCTATCATGGTACCAGATGATAGCAAAATAGATTAAAAAAAAAATAACAGAACTACAAGCTCATAGCTCTATAGCTCTACGAGCTTGTAGATCTGCTATTTTTTAATAGCTATAAAGCATAACATAATGCTAACACCAAAAGGGGCTCCCACCCAAAATGGGTTAATGTATTCTCAACCAACTCAAGAGCCAGGTGTTGATTTTAAAACGCGACTTTAATGGGTTTTTTTTTTTGCAAATGTTTTACGACGCTACAGCACAAGTGGTTCACGTAGAACGGACCCTAACCAGACAGATTATTTTTCTTCTCCTCCTTCCAGTGAAAGGGCATCTCTCTCTCTCTCTCTCTCTCTCTCTCTCTCTAATGCCCAGCGTTCTATAATGTGAGGATATAAGTGTGACGTTCTCACTATGACCAGCCGAGGGGATACTATAAGCCCGGCTCATAAAAGCCGGACTCGTCTTTCACGGACAGACGGCCTCCCTCCCCCCCCCCCCCCCCCTATAGCCCATTTAGGCCTGACGTCGACATAAATTAAAAAAAAAAAATCTAAATAATGACAATTTTCGGAAAGATTTAAAGGCAAACTTTAACGATTTTTCAAAAATAGCAGACCTACAAGCTCGTAGCGCGCCACTCGGTGGCGCGCTATGAGCTTGTAGATCTGCTATTTTTCAATAGCTAAAGCATAACATGATGCTGACAACAAAATGGGGTTTCCGCTCAGAATGGGATAGAGCCGTTCGACCATGTGCGGCTGTCATTCTCCAGACACCCCCCCCCCCCCCCCCTCCTTATATGCATAGAACGAGCGACATCACACCTCACAGATCATCACCACAGCACATATTTATTTATTTTATTTTTTTCCTCTTCAAGCCTGCGCATGGCAATCTCTTCCAAGTGCTCAGCTGTGAAATTTGAAATCCATGCTTGGATTCATTCATTCTTTCTTTCTTTTTTTCTCTCTCCCTCTTTTGAATGTATGCTTTTCTGACGCGCCAGAGAGGACCCCCACCCACCCACCCACCCACCCACGCACGCACCAATCTATACTCCCCCATGAATCCCTACAACCTTTGTTTAGGCCATTTTGACCGGAGATCAGATTCTAAAAATGTCTTCTAAATCCTGACAGTTTTCTGAAAAAGCCATGTTTCTGTGTCAGTCGTTCTTCGATTTTTCAAAAATAGCAGACCTACAAGCTCGTAGCGCGCCACTCGGTGGCGCGCTATGAGCTTGTAGATCTGCTATTTTTCAATAGCTAAAGCATAGCATAATGCTAACCCTAAAATGAGTTCCTGCCCAAAATGGGTTAGGCTAGGTTTGAGAGGAGATTGGGAGGAAATTGGTTCAGCGGTTATCAAAGAGAGGGGAGGGAAATGGGATTCATTCACACCTCACGCGCACGCACGCACGCACGCACGCACGCACGCACGCACGCACGCACGCACGCACGCACGCGGGGGCTCAGACTGTGTGAGGCTGACAACATCGCCTCGTCACATGGCAGGACCTCGGTGCGCACACACATGACACACGGCGCGGTGGTTCCATGTGCTAATGGGCGCCGGGTATACATATATATATGGCTGATAGCCAGGCTCACTGCGCCGCATGGGAGGGAGAGACATGAGAGACTCCACTAGAGCGGCGCTGTTTTCCTGGAGAGAGCCCCCTTTGTTTTCTCCGGCTTCACTGTTTACACAAATACACACCTTCAGACAAGGAGCAGATTGGATTGGCTCACAGCCATGCTCACTCAGACACTAATGCGTGCGTGCGTGCGCGCTCGCGTGTGCGCTCGCGTGTGTGCGAGGAGGGGCCAAGGAGTCGTTCGGAAATGAGCGGCGCGTTATAGGATGTGATTAATGAGAACAAAGCCACATTAATACTCTTCTAACAGCCACCTTTCTCTCTCCCTCTCTCTCTCTCTCTCTCTCCTCTCTCTCTCTCTCCCTCTCTCTCTCTCGCTGACCCTTTAAAAATCCTATAGCTCCCTTTTTAGACTGTCTAATTTAGAGCGTACATTAGCGCGTACAGTAGAGACCTAAGGCCTTGGAATGCTTTTGTGTCACCCTAGTATCCTCCAACGGGGACAAAAAAGATCCTACACAGCAGTATACAGTACGTATATAGACAGGGGGAAGTGTCGGGCTGGCTCAGGCTATAAGAGAATATATAGTCAACAATAGGTGCAGCAAAACAAAGTTAAATCAATAGATCCGCACTTTTCTTTGGCTATAGTTTTTCCTAAAAAGCCTTCCTCCTTCTCCCCCTCCTGTGTTTGTTAGTCGTGCTGTCATGGCTGAGTGGATGAGGTAGTTTTTTCCGGGTGCCTCAAATTCAATGACCGCTGGCCCATCACTCGCCTCTCTGACTGACCCCCCGGGGTCAGTCCTGTTAGCTCGCATGCTGTTTTAAGGCAGAAAGGGGACAAGCCGAGGGGTTTGAACGCTGACCCCCTCGTCTCTGCTTGTTCTCTGCTAATCGCAGACTGCCAGAGACACTCTGACAAAAGGCTTCTCTTAACTGGATTCCCCCGGCGGTTTGCTAGCGGTTTGACCACAGTCAAGTGGCTGCGTTCAATGGAAGGGCAGAGCGATCACTGGAATGTGTTGAATTTGGTTTGAGAGAACACCTTCGGTCTCTCTCAGGTCTTATACCACACTCCCCCATTTTCACACAACTGAGGTTCAAAACAGAATAGTTTATCCCCAAACTGTAATATCCTCAGGGTTAATAGATGGATAGACAGATCAGTTTAAGCAAGATAAAAAACACATACAGTGTAAATATGAATAGAATCACTCCCGTGTGAAGTGAGGGGGTGCTCTTATCATCGTACACCATCATCATACATCGTCTTATTCCGGGCCAATCAGAATTTGCATCCTCGCCTTCGCCTGCAATGTTTGTGTTTTTCGCAATGTTTGTGTTCACACAAACGCTCAAAGCCGGCCATTCATTGTCAATGGCATTCAATGTTTGTGTTAGGACAATGTTTGTGCTTAAACAAACCCTCAAAGCTGGACATAGGAGGGGCTATAGCGTCCCTCAAAAACACCCGGCCTGGCCATCTGCATTTATATAAACTCAGTTTAGTGCATAAATGAAACCTTATAGTCTATTTGGTTTAAATTAACACTGGGGATTTTATTACATATATCTTTCCTTGATAAGTTCCCCTTCCTCACTCAGGTGCTCAGAGGCTGCATGGTGGAGCCGCTGGACTCGATCTTGAGTTCCTCGACGGCCGGACGGTCGGTCTGTCGGTCCTGACAGCATCACTTGTTATTGGCCCGTGCACAGATCAGGATAAATGCCCCTGTCGATACGCAACGTCTGACGTTATCGATGATGCCATTTAGCTTCACGTTCAGGGGGAGAGAGAGAGAGAGAGAGAGCCTCTCTCTCTCTCTCCCTATATATATAACGTTTCTGCCTGACCGCTGCTAGCAAAGCGCGAGGCTAATTCTTTCTCGCGACGAGCGATGCCAGTATGTCCTCTGGCGGTCAGCCGTGTCCTCGGCTGTGTTGTTTGACATGCCTGTGAATGCTGAGTTTTCTGTTTTCTAACCCCTCCACCACGCTTCTCGTCCGCCCGCCCGCCCCCCCGACAAAAGGCGCCTCATTTGCATGATTCCCTGAGTATAGGCATTGTTAATTGACTTAAGCCCCGGATTATAGTGTTAATCAGGTTTTGTATAGCCCCTGGAACCATTGGCCAATCCTATAACCTCATTATTTGATAGCGGCGCGCGCGCACGTGGGCTTGTCAGCTCCCATCGAGGGGTTAATTAACCCATTCTGGGCGGGGAAACCCCTTTTGGTGTTGGCATTATGTTATGCTTTATAGCTATTGAAAAATAGCAGATCTACAAGCTCGTAGCGCGCCACCGAGTGGCGCGCTACGAGCTTGTAGGTCTGCTATTTTTGGAAAAATCGAAGAACGACTGACATTAGAAACGTAGCTTTTTCGGAAAACTGTCGGGATGTGGAAGACATTTTTAGAATCTGATCTCAGGTCAAAATTGGTTAATTAATAGAAGCCTCCTCCCCCATGGTCCCATGCAGCCTAGAGACCCCCCTGTCCCCTTCCACCCTCTCCCATATAGGTCCCATGCAGCCTAGAGACCCCCCTGTCCCCTTCCACCCTCTCCCATATAGGTCCCATACAGCCTAGACCCCCCTGTCCCCTTCCACCCTCTCCCATATAGGTCCCATGCAGCCTAGACCCCCCTGTCCCCTTCCACCCTCTCCCATATAGGTCCCATGCAGCCTAGAGACCCCCCTGTCCCCTTCCACCCTCTCCCATATAGGTCCCATGCAGCCTAGACCCCCCTGTCCCCTTCCACCCTCTCCCATATAGGTCCCATGCAGCCTAGACCCCCCTGTCCCCTTCCACCCTCTCCCATATAGGTCCCATGCAGCCTAGACCCCCCTGTCCCCTTCCACCCTCTCCCATATAGGTCCCATGCAGCCTAGACCCCCCTGTCCCCTTCCACCCTCTCCCATATAGGTCCCATGCAGCCTAGACCCCCCCGTCCCCTTCCACCCTCTCCCATATAGGTCCCATGCAGCCTAGACCCCCCCGTCCCCTTCCACCCTCTCCCATATAGGTCCCATGCAGCCTAGACCCCCCTGTCCCCTTCCACCCTCTCCCATATAGGTCCCATGCAGCCTAGACCCCCCTGTCCCCTTCCACCCTCTCCCAGGTCCCATGCAGCCTAGACCCCCCTGTCCCCTTCCACCCTCTCCCATATAGGTCCCATGCAGCCTAGACCCCCCCGTCCCCTTCCACCCTCTCCCATATAGGTCCCATGCAGCCTAGACCCCCCTGTCCCCTTCCACCCTCTCCCATATAGGTCCCATGCAGCCTAGACCCCCCTGTCCCCTTCCACCCTCTCCCATATAGGTCCCATGCAGCCTAGACCCCCCTGTCCCCTTCCACCCTCTCCCATATAGGTCCCATGCAGCCTAGACCCCCCTGTCCCCTTCCACCCTCTCCCATATAGGTCCCATGCAGCCTAGACCCCCCCGTCCCCTTCCACCCTCTCCCATATAGGTCCCATGCAGCCTAGACCCCCCCGTCCCCTTCCACCCTCTCCCATATAGGTCCCATGCAGCCTAGACCCCCCTGTCCCCTTCCACCCTCTCCCATATAGGTCCCATGCAGCCTAGACCCCCCCGTCCCCTTCCACCCTCTCCCATATAGGTCCCATGCAGCCTAGACCCCCCCTGTCCCCTTCCACCCTCTCCCATATAGGTCCCATGCAGCCTAGACCCCCCTGTCCCCTTCCACCCTCTCCCATATAGGTCCCATGCAGCCTAGACCCCCCTGTCCCCTTCCACCCTCTCCCATATAGGTCCCATGCAGCCTAGACCCCCCTGTCCCCTTCCACCCTCTCCCATATAGGTCCCATGCAGCCTAGACCCCCCTGTCCCCTTCCACCCTCTCCCAGGTCCCATGCAGCCTAGACCCCCCTGTCCCCTTCCACCCTCTCCCAGGTCCAATGCAGCCTAGACCCCCCTGTCCCTTTCCACCCTCTCCCATATAGGTCCCATGCAGCCTAGAGACCCCCCTGTCCCCTTCCACCCTCTCCCATATAGGTCCCATGCAGCCTAGACCCCCCTGTCCCCTTCCACCCTCTCCCATATAGGTCCCATGCAGCCTAGACCCCCCTGTCCCCTTCCACCCTCTCCCAGGTCCCATGCAGCCTAGACCCCCCTGTCCCCTTCCACCCTCTCCCAGGTCCAATGCAGCCTAGACCCCCCTGTCCCTTTCCACCCTCTCCCATATAGGTCCCATGCAGCCTAGAGACCCCCCTGTCCCCTTCCACCCTCTCCCATATAGGTCCCATGCAGCCTAGACCCCCCCTGTCCCCTTCCACCCCCCCTGATCGTTCACCTTTCTTCTCCTCCCTCTATCCACCCTTTAATAATGCCCCAGACTCCATCATAAGTTCAAAAAGACTAAGTTCTAAAAAAGGCTTTATTTATATTTGTTTCCTTTGTATTAACTTTGTATTTTGTTTCTTTTCTTAGAAAAGGCTATAGGCAAAATAAGCTCCGGCTTCAGCCTATAGACCTTTTCGGTGCCAACTCTTTGTAAAAACTTAAATGCAAATGATGAAACTTAACATGTAAATGTAGAGCGCCGAAATAAACTATTCATTCATCAGCAGAGGTCAGTATACACAATACTGTATACATTAACGGTGAATTTTAACCTTTTCCCCGCTATAAAAAAACATAGTCTGCGTTATTTGTCATGGAAGCGACGCTGTAAAAAATACGTATCTACGTTTATTCAGTTGTATAAATGCGTTTGATTCGATCTAGTGGAAAGGCTATACTCACATTAGCTTCGGACGGCTATCTGCTGTTAGCTTAGACCCTGGGCTGCGCCATCTTGGTTACACGTTGGTTCAGTCGCTTTAGTCTCCAAAAAACCCCTCCCAGGCGGCATTTCTGCAGGTCGAAACAGCGCTTATTGCACGGAGCCTGGCGGTCGCAGTAATGGCGTCGGCCACTGCTTCTCATGCTCCAGGCAAACAACAACATCCCATAGAGACAACACACACACACACACACACACACACACACACACCATTAAGCTGACACAACATCCGGTTGCAGAGTTTTGGATCTTCAAAATAAGGGTTGAAGTTGAACGCTGCTATATCCTGGAAAGTTATTAATTATTTTGGCCATATCATTATAGTATTAATTGATAAAGGGGAACATATGCCATTATGACAAAAGACATGCAATGTCCATGCAGAATCGTACAATGAAAACTATAATTCTCGTCAGCGGCAGTGGCATTGAAAGGGAACTCCGAAAGACACATTTCCAACTGACGGGGAACTGAGAAAAATAATCAAAATCTTTACCATATGTGTGTAGTCTGCATTAAACTGGAACCAAGTGCTGTCGTCAGTATTTTAAGACCCATAAATCATTTTTGCATGTGCTTAAAGCTTTTTTCTTTTTTTTAAATATCTTGCCTTTATTATTCATATTAAACTATTGGCATATTCTTTGCCAGTGTTTGGGTTTTCATCAGCTTATTGACAAAGAACACGCGAGTGGCGCGATATGAGCTTGTAGATCTGCTATTTTTCAACAGCTAAAGCATAGCATAATGCTAACACCAAAACGGGTCCCGCCCCAAAATGTCTGTCTGCACATCTAGCTTCATGGTGCACGGTGCAGTAGCGTTAACTGTATATGCATTCCTCTTTGCCTCCATGACTCTACGGAGTATACTGCAATACTGTATAGGAAATACACAAAATGTGTGTACTGTATGTGAGTGGGTGGGGTGTGTGTACAGTATGTTCCATCTGATTCCATCTGAAGTACAGTAAAGCATGTTTATAGTGGATGTGGACGCTCAATGGAAAAAACCCTCCTGTGTTTAAAGAAAACGTGAGAAATTAACCCGACCCTTGAACTGGTGTTTTCTACTGTGTTCACGCCGCCCCAATTAAACAGGGAAAATAAATGTTTATACTCCGTGTCTGATGAGATTCACACAGTCTCTCCTCCACCACCACCACCACCACCACCGCCGTGCACCTGGAGGGGCTGTGTTCTCTGCGCTGTCTGAATAATAAGAATAGAATACACTTCAACACGGGTGTGTGTGTGCGGTGTGTGTGTGCGTGTGTGTGTGCGTGTGTGTGTGTGCGTCTTTAATGCACCTTGCATAATGTGAGCATGCATACTAGTCAGTGTGTGTGTGTGTGTGTGTGTGTGTGTGTGTGTGACTGTGGGTGATCCAGGGGAACGGCCCAGGAGTCTTTCCTGGCAGAATAATCAGCTCTATAATTAAGAGCCAGGAGTGTGTCAACCTGCCTTCATGCACCCCCCCCTCCCCCCCCCCCCCCCACCCCCCCTCTCTCTCTCCCCTCCCTCTCTCTCTCTCTCTGTGTAGTATAAACGCCGGTGTGTCTGACTGACTGTAGAATGTCACAGCCTTTGTCTGTCTCTCCCCTCCTCTGCTCTGCCTACATAGAATCCTCACACGGGCGTCCCTTTTGTGGAACTATAATGGCAGTGCTCCGTTACCACCTAATTGTAGGCTTTAATTGCAATAATTATTTACAAGCCTAATTAGAGCCCTGAAGGGTGTCAGGGAGAGAGAGAGAGAGAGAGAGATGTGAGAGTATGGCTGCATGAGTTGAGGAGGGGGATCGTGACAGGTTTTGTCAGGAGCTGCTGGGCGGGCGGAGGAGCAAATGGAGACTGAATGGAGTGGCAGGGTTTTTGGAGGCTATAATTGGGAGAGGGAGGCAGTTATTCGTGCAGCCTCTCTCTCTCTCTCTCTCTCTTGTTGTCCTTTGACTGATAGTGCCTCGGTTGGGGAGGAAATCCTACAAATTGAGCGTGGCTGTCTGTCTGTCCCAGTCATGGACGCCATGGGGGCTCCGTCACCTGAATGAAAGCTGTTTTTATCCCATTTTGGGCGAGAACTCCCTTTTTGGTGTTATGGCATTATGTTATGCTTTATAGCTATGAAAAATAGCAGAACGATGGAGGGGAAAGGAACCGGTCAGAAATAAACGTGTTCCTTCCACGCGCTATACGTCCGGCCAGGGAAATCCCACCAATAATCAGGTGAAAAGAAGCAGCTTGGACTCCTCATGCATAGGAGGCATGAGGTCAGTCCCCCCCCCCCCCCCCCCCCAGGTTGGCAGAGGAAGTGTATAGCGCCCAGGATTACGTTAGATAATTGGCACTGGGTGGAACGACTGACATTAGAAACATAGCTTTTTCAGAAAACTGTCAGGATGTATATAGAATAGAAGACTTTTATTTTTAGAATCTGATCTTGGGTCAAAACGGGTTATCAAGGACGTCCCAGAGACTGAACCCATCTCTCTCTCTCTCTCTCTCTCTCTCTCTCTCTCCCTCCCGCCTATGGGAGAGGACTGACGACTCACTTCGCCTCGCTTCATCCCCGGCTATACTCAGCCACACACAGGCCATGGGCTTCTCCATGTTTATAGACCAGGTGTGTGTGTGTGTGTACACTGGCTACACATTTTGCAACTTATAATGTCCACTCATTTCCATGTGTGTGTGTGTGTGTGTGTTTGCTCTAATAAGTGGGACCTCGCTTCGTTGGGACGTCTGCGTGCATTGTGTGTGTGTGTGTGTGTGTGTGTGTGTGTGCGTGCGTGTGTTGTGGTCAGCTCGCCAGGGCTCCAATATGCTCTTTGTCTGTCCCTTTACGTGGGGCAGTCTGCTTGGTAAACAGGCTACAGCAGGAGGAGAGCTGCTGGGGTTTTGATGGGCACACACACACACACACACACACACACACACACACACACGCACACACACACACACACACACACACACACACACACACACACACAGCTTCCTGCTCCAGACTCTTGTCTGTCTGTCTGTCTGTCTGTCTGTCTGTCTGTCTGTCTGGAACCCCCCCCCCCCCCCCCCCCCCCCCCCCCCACACACACACACACACACACACACAGAGTCCAGTGGGATTGCTCAATCCCACAATGCCGTTCTCCTCTCCCCTGCAGTTCGCTTTGACAGAGCTGTCAGCCCGGCCTTCACTGATGGATGTACTGTGTGTGCGTGCGCCGTGCGTGCGCTTTTCATGAATGTGTGTGTGTGTGTGTGTGTGTGTGTGTGTGTGTGTGTGTGTGTGTGTGTGTGTGTGTGTGTGCCTGGTTGTACAGATGTCCGACAGAGATCAATGTGTTTATAAATGCTGCTCCGAGAGCTCTTTGCTGGGAAGAGGGAATGTGTTCATGCTAAAATAACACAAAGCAGGTTGAACTGAACCATAATATTGGAGACAATGTTCCCACTATACTCTGACTGTCTGTGTATTATACACTGTTAGGGGATGTTGTAGGATGTACCCGTTCACACACACGCCACACACACACACACACACACACACACGCACACACACACACACACACACACACACACACACAGTGTAATGTGTGTGTATACCCTGCGTGGGCGGTGGAAGGCGGAATGAAGATGAATGTGCAAAGGATGGATATCATCATATCTCTCCAATGTAATATTTGAGGAGGGAAAAATATGAGGGCGGCGAGCGACGGCACAGATTAGACCCGTGATTTAAACAGCACGGCGACGCTGCCGGGCCCCGTTGAAATATCGCCTCTCCACGGCCGACTTGTAAATCTGATATTTGGCGCCGCTTAGGATCAGAGGGGTATACAGTAGTAATTGATGCTGTGATGGATGCATGCATGGGTGTGGGCAAAATAAACAACACATGTATGACTTTAGACGGACGCTCTGACTTTGCACCGAGCGGTTGGAGGAGGCCGATTGAACGTATACGTATAGCAACGAGAAACGACACACGACGACTGCACACCTCCCAGATTAGTGCTGCATATTTATTTTACACTCTCTCCGAAAGCGACTGTGGGGAGCCGTTAATTTGGCTGCACCGAGGCAGCTCTCTGAGGCGAGTGTGAGACGAGAGGAGGAGGAGGAGGTGAGGGAAGATGGAGAAAGAGTGAGACACACACACACACACACACACACACACACACACACACACACACACACACACACCACACGAGCGAGCGCACACGCGCGCGCACACACACGTACACAAAGGCAGTTTGGGTTCATTATGTTGATTTTTCTCTCCTCTGCCGAACAAAGACACCCAGACACTTTCAGATGTAGTGCCTTGAAATCAGTTATGGCTTTCTCTCTCTCTCTCTCTCTCTCTCTCTCTCCCCCCCCCCCCCCCCCCTCCTCTCGCTCCCCATAGACAAATCTAATCATTTCCGTGGCTCCGCGGTGTGAGGGTGCCGCCTCTCTCTCTGTGCTCCTCATATAATCAGTCTAGATTAACCCATCTAGGCCTGACGGCGACATTTTAAAAAATGCCTTAAAAAAAAGACCTCATGTTTCTATATCAGTGGTTCTCCATATTTCATGTCAAGGACCCCAGAAAATATATGTAATTGGCCGCCGACCCCATCTGAAAAAGATGTAGTTCCATATACTGTAGGGACACCCCAGAAGCAAAAACTGAAACTCGTATTCAAATTCAGATTTGAG
>NC_139705.1:8461678-8464996 GCF_964188405.1 Protomyctophum parallelum
GGTTGACATTGGAGAGCGAGATAGGGAGAGAGAGAGAGAGAGAGGGACAGAGTGAGATGGGGAGAGTGAGAGAGAGTGAGAGGGAGACAGAGGGACAGACAGAGAGAGAGAGAGAGAGGGAGACAGAGGGACAGAGAGAGAGAGAGAGAGAGGGAGACAGAGGGACAGAGAGAGAGAGAGAGAGGGAGAGAGAGGGAGAGGGAGACAGAGGGACAGAGAGAGAGAGAGAGAGAGAGAGAGATGGGGAGAGGGAGACAGAGAGAGATGGGGAGAGTGAGAGAGAGTGAGAGGGAGACAGAGGGACAGACAGAGAGAGAGAGAGAGGGAGGGAGACAGAGGGACAGAGATAGATAGGGAGAGGGAGACAGAGGGACAGAGGGACAGAGAGAGAGAGAGAGAGAGAGAGAGAGAGAGAGAGGGAGAGGGAGAGGGAGAGACAGGGAGAGAGCGAGAGAGAGGGAGAGACAGGGAGAGAGCGCGAGAGGGAGACAGAGGAACAGAGAGAGAGATAGAGAGAGGGAGAGAGAGAGAGAGAGGGAGAGAGAGAGAGGGAGGGAGCGGGAGAGAGAGAGAGAGGGAGGGAGAGAGGGAGGGAGCGGGAGAGAGAGAGAGGGAGGGAGAGAGGGAGGGAGGGAGAGGGACAGAGAGAGAGGGAGAGGGGGGAGACAGAGAGACAGAGAGAGATACGGAGAGTGAGTGAGAGAGAGCGGGACAGAGAGAGGCATTACAGTATGTATTTTTACGCATTTAGTTTTATGTTGTGTGTGATTGCCGCTGACATGTGCTGAAGGCTTCATTGGTGTGTAATACTCGTGTGCACACACACACACACACACACACACACACACACACACACACACACACACACACACACACACACACACACACACACACACACACACACACACACTCCTAGCCCCCTCTCCTCTCCTCCTTGGCCAAAAAAAGGACTGCTGCCATACATAATTGATACACACCTCGCTCTATCGACTGGTAGGATTTTTCACCCTGCTCCCTGGTCCATTCTCCCACTCCATTATTCCAGCATTCTCTCCCACCAAACCCATCCCCCCCCCACCACCAACACCCCCCCACACACACACACATGTAAAGAGTCATACACATGCACACAAACACAGAGTTTAACAGACAGCCCCCCCCCCCCCACACACACACACACACCTTATTGCCCGCTGCATGCCCCACTTTGTCATGAATCCGTGCAGCTGGCCAACAATGCTGAAACTCAACGCCTTGTGCATATTATACTGTGCACATTTGGCACGCGTGCAAAGTCGGTTTGCACTCTGGTATACAAGTCTTTGAGAGAGAAAGCAACATGTTTGTTCAGTATATACTCGCGCGCAGCGTGCGTGTGTATGTGTGTGTGTGTGCCTGTGTGTACATGTGTGTGGGTGAATGTGACCACGCACGCCTCCAGAACTCGTGTGTGTGTGTGTGTGTGTGTGTGTGTGTGTGTGTGCAACGCAAGCCGCTCGTAACGAGCAGCGGTTCTCGGGTCGGTCGGTGTTTGTTAACGCGTAATTAGCATCATTCAACTCCTCCTGAGTTCAAACTGCGGTCACAAGGCACACGGTTGACCTCTCTGCCCCCCCCCCCCCCCCCCCCCCCCCCTGCTCTCTTGCCCAGTCTCCCCCTTACCAGGCTGTTGTCCGTTTAGCTCTGACGAGCTGCCAGGGAACACAGCCCTGCCCAGCGCAGAGCACGGAGCTAGGGGTAACATGAGAATGGTGTTTGTGACTATATAGCCCATTCTGACCTGAGATCAGATTCTAAAAAGAAATGTCTTCTACATCCTGACAGTTTTCCATTCTGACCTGAGATCAGATTCTAAAAATTGTCTTGTCTATGTCAGTCGCTCTTCGATTTTTCAAAAAAACAGCAGACCTACAAGCTCGTAGCGCGCCACTCGGTGGCGCGCTACGAGCTTGTAGGTCTGCTGTTTTTCAATAGCTATAAAGCACGACATGATGCCAACACCAAAATGGGTTTCTCGCCCAAAATGGGCTAGAGTGGGTCCTAGAAAGTGCACTTGGCGCGCGGCATCTCTGCTTGACTGGATATATGGGAAGGTGCACTCTGTTAAAGTATTAAAAAAAATGGGTCCATTTTGGCATTTGGGTTGGCACGCGGGGTGAAAAATGACAAACGTGGAGAAAAGAAAAAATATGAAATGTAGGCGCTATACTGTTGGTTATGATGAGCTATTTATCATGATGCAGCTATTATTATAAGGCTTGAGTGATTAACCCATTCTGACCGGGCACCCATTTTGGTGTTAGCATCATGCTATGCTTTAGCTATTTAAAAATAGCAGATCTACAAGCTCATAGCGCGCCACCGAGTGGCGCGATACGAGCTTGTAGGTCTGCTATTTTTGAATAATCGAAGAACGACTGACATTTTTAGAATCTGATCTCAGGTCAGAATGGGTTCGTCAGACCAGTGTGTGTCCAGTGGAAACCTCGTATGAATCTGATCTCAGGTCAGAATGGGTCTGCGCCATCATTTACTTTCTTGTTGTGGACTCTCTTGTTGTGGACTCTCTAGAGATGAGGTCTCTCCCTTTCACTCCTCCACTCTCTTTGACTTGTTTGTGTATACGGTTTCTCTCTGAGTGTGTGTGTGTGTGTGTGTGTGTGTGTGTGTGGGTGGGGTCTGCCCTTGTGTACTGTAAGTCTAGCTTCTCCAAATATACAGCGTATTTTTCTCTCTCTATTTTAGTCTATAGTCTCGTGTGTCGCAAATTGCATCTCCAATGTTTTTTTTCAGTTGACCCAAATTGACAATCTCAGCCCAACTTCAATAAACAAACACACACACACATGCAGGCACGCGTCTGTGTCTGTCGAGTGACAGATGTGAATATACAGTCATATGCATGTGGAGAAATGAGGAAAACATGTGCTCAAAGAGATGAAAAACAAAAACAAAGGTTAAACGATACCCATTTATACGAATTGTTTTCAGAGTGAGCAAGATGGCAGTCTGTAGATGAGTCACACGTTGTGTCATTTAAGCCATTCTGACCTGAGATCAGATTCATACGAGGTTTCCGCCGGACACACACTGGTCTGATTAAACCCATTCTGACCTGAGATCAGATTTAAAAAAATGTCAGTCGTTCTTCGATTTTTTTGAAAAATAGCAGACCTACAAGCTCAAGCTCATATCGCGCCACCAAGTGGCGCGATACGAGCTTGTAGATCTGCTATTTTTCAATAGCTAAAGCATAACGTGATGCCGACACCAAAATGGGTGCCCGGTCAGAACGGGTTAATATGACCTCAGTCTTCC